>NW_026623723.1:520679-521959 GCF_030028575.1 Malurus melanocephalus | reverse complement strand
ATTTTATAAAAATTTCATTTAATTTTTGTATTTAGCAAGCATTTAAGTTTCGTATTTCATAAGAACTTAATTTTCTATTTTTTAGGAATTTAATATTGTATTTTTTTTAAGAATTTAATTTTAATTTTGTACTCACAAGAATTTAATTGTATTTTATAAGAATTTAATTGTATTTCATAAGAATTTAATTGTATTTTATAAGAATTTACAAAAAATACCCTCTATTCTCATTCCATGCATATAGCAATGGGAAAAGTCTGTCATTTTTTCTGTTCCTTTTCCCATTTTGTCTTCTTCCTGTGGCTTTTAGCTGTCTTTCTATTCACCTGGGGTTTATTTGGTCACCGAGGCAAATAAATCTCCCCTCTCTGACGCTTGCACACCCACAGGTTGGAGTTTAAAATTAAAATTCAGATTAGAATTAAAACAGATTAAAATCCTGGAGGAGGACAGCARCCACGCAAGATTCCCAAGGATCTCCAAGGCTCCAGGAATCGCTCTCCATGCGGAGCTGCAGTGACCTCCAGCGGCTGCAGCCTCATCCAGAGGAGATTTGGGGATCAAATCAAACCTCTGTTCCCCCCAGCAGTTGGGAAGGCAGGGAGAATATGAAGTTAGATATTAGGAAAAAGTTTTTTACAGAAAGAGTGATAAAGCACTGGAATGATCTGCCCGGGGAGGTGGTGGAGTCACCGTCCCTGGATGTGTTTAAAAAAAGATTGGATGTGGTGTTTGGTGTCATGGTTTAGTTGAAGTGTCAGGGCATGGTTTCCACTCAAAAATCTTGAAGGTCTCTTCCAACCCTGGTGATTCTGTGATTCTGAGAAAGCTCTGAAGTTGCAACAAGGCACAGCTGGGCAAAACACAGCAGCTCATCTGTGAGAATATCCCACATGAAAAGCTGGGGGGAAAGCTCAGGGCTGAGCTGGTGAGGCTGAGAAATGCCTGAGGTGAGCCAAAAAGACTCCAGGGATGGGATAAAACCCTTTGGCAAAACCTATGGGGGAAAAAAAAAAAGCTGAAATTTTCTCAGAAAACTTCCTAGAAAACTGTTCCTCTCACTCCATCCTGGCCAAGGGTGCGAGTATTGAAGGGATGCAGTAATTGGTGTAGGAAAACTGAAGGAGGGGTTTGGAGGAACAGCCATAAACCCAGTTCTTGTGGGGACAACAGGGACAAGCACCTGCTCTGGCCCATCCCACAGAGCCATCAAACCCCTGACTGGTTTGGGGGTTGGAAGGGACCCTAAAACTCATCTCATTCCATCCCCATCCTCCACC
>NW_026623723.1:514040-519751 GCF_030028575.1 Malurus melanocephalus | reverse complement strand
AGCAGAAGGGGTCCCTGCCCATGGAACTGGATGGGATTTATGGACTCTTCCAACCCAAACCATTCCAGGATCCCATGAAATCCACAGAGCTGGGTGCCAGCCCTGCAGCATCAGCACCCCGGAGCACCCATGGCTGGTGGGGAGGGTTCATCACATCGTGCTTTAGGGGATCAGCCCTAAAGCAGCACTGAGCCCCCACCCAAACACCCCCGAGGTGTAGCCAGCGACCACTGCAAATATTCCTTAAGCAACAAAGCACCAATGCCCAGGCCAGGAGGAAAGCGAGGGAACTGGGGAGGAAGGACACCACAGCCCAGTTCTGGAGGGGAAGGTCTTTTTTTTTATCTTTGGCACAATAAATAAACAAATGCTGGCGCTCCCGTGGAGGGGCTGCAAGGGGGTGGTGGCAGCATTCCAAGGGATGAATCCCACCCTGGTGTCCCTCAGGATCCCCTGTGGGTTCTGATACCTGCATGGCCCAGATCTGGGTGCTCCAGAGCACCCTCTGTGTGCCCACTCCCATGAGGTGTGCCAGCTGTGTGGCTCAGACAGACTGGGGGCTGTGCTCCACCTTTTGGGATGCCCACCTCATGCCAAAGGGCAGCACCCAGGAGGTTGGGGGTTCCAGCCTCGGGTGCTTGGAGGAGTTGGGAAAATGCTTGTCCAGCCGTGCCTCGGCTTGGAAAGCTCCRGGGGAGAACAGCAGAGTCCAATAAAAACTTCAGGAATGCAGAGGGCTCTCTATCCATCTCAAAGCACCTCAAACCCTGTCACCAACCACACCAGACCAAGAAAATCATCCCAGGCTACCTCGCTACCAAGCCCTGGATACCTGCAGAGCTCACAATGTCCCTAAGGATGTCACATCCTGCTCCTTGGATTTTGGGGCAGCAGGATCACCAGGGCCAGCTCCCAAGGACATCCCACTCTGCCATGCCAAACTGGTCCATCTGCCAATTCCCATTCCCACCTCCCCATTCCCAAAACCTCCCCTGCAGAGATGCCCACCTTTCCCTGCCCCAGCACCCAGAGGTGCCTTAAGCACMAAAACCATGGCAGCCCCCTCAGGGACACATTCTGGGGAGGCTTTTGAGGACTGAAACTCGCCCAGGCAAACCCTGTGCCCGGAGCTGGCCCAACACCCAGTGAGGTGAGGGCAGCCTAAGGCTCCTAAAGTGCTGTGCAAATGTTTAGTGCTTGGCACAAGAATTGGTAATGGCATTAATCATCCCCCTCTCACCCACCCCCAAGCAATGAGCTGCAGATGACCCTTTGCCTCTCTTCTCTCCTTGTCACCCTAAAATCTGCTCCTRGCTTCCCAGTCACCCCCTGGAAGCTGTTGGTGCCCCCCAGGACTTGGTGCAAGGGTGCAGGGGTGAGGCTGGTGATCCTGGGGAGGTTGGGCATCGGTGACAGCTCAAGGCTGGCCAAGGGCAACATTGGCTAAAACAAAGTCACCCCCAGGTGAAGGGCATTTTGGACATGGATTTTTGGTCTTTGACCCGCGACTCTTATCGCTCACTTTGGAATTTCCTGGACCCTCCTCCACCCCCAGGACAGAAGCTGCTCTGTATTTTTCACATTCCACCTTCCCCCAGAGGTGTTTCCCAAACTCTCCACCCCGACARGGACAGCCCAGACCAGCAGTTTGGGATTTGGGAAACCCAAATTTCCCCTCTCCTCACCTCACCACCTCCCTCCCTCTGGGTTCCCTGCCCCCCCAGATTCCCAATATCCTCCCACTGCTCTGGGGCTGAACCCAAAGCCAGGACCCTCCTCTCCAGCACACCCCGTGCTGCTGCTTGGAGCAGGGGGAAGGAAAAAGTGACATGAAAACCATCCCCCTCCCACATCTTTTTAGCACCTTGGGAGGAAGCAGCCTGTCTACCTGCCACTTTTTTTGCTCTTTTTTCCCACAGCATTGCCAAAACGCGCCATGGCACAGCTGGGAGGGCAAGAAATAAGTGGTTTTCCCAGGAATTCCTGGGTGTGGAGCTGGGTTGTTTCCAAAGCTGGCAGCACCACCATCGCTGGAAGTTGGGGGGAGAGGAAAAAGATGGGGAGGAAGGGAAGGAAGAGGGAGAAAGGCTTTCCCTGCCCCACAGTGAGGTGGTCCTGAGCAGGTTACCTGGCCCCCTGGCCCCTTCCTGGCTCCCCTGGAAAAGCACCACTGCTGGATACCCCAGGTGCCCCAGTGGGGTCCCCACCAGGTTCCCCCGGGGCTGTGGGGTAGGGGGAGAGCACTGGAGCGGGGCTGGGAGCGGTGGTGCCCAGGGGAATGCCAGTGGCAGCAGGGGAGCCGGTGGTGGAGGAGGATTTCTTGCCACAGGACTCGCAGCAGAGCTTGTTGTAGCCRGGGATGGAGCAGTAGCGGGCCAGGACCTCCATCTGGCAGAAGATGGACTTGTCCCCGAGGCACGGCTCTCCTGGAGGGGGACACAGCAGCACAGAAAAACGTGGCATTAGGCTCCCTGTCCTGCACCTCTCCAATGGGATTCCCAAAAGGAACGAGGTGGGGTGTGGTGGGTGCTGCCTGTCCACACAGGAAGCGGGCAAGGAGGACTTGGAAAGTGAAATCAAAGCGCTGAAGGATTCTGTGCACGGATTGAAAACAGACAGCAAGGGATGCTCCAAACCAGCACCTTAAATCAGGTCAGGATGCACCCCACCCCAGTAAGGAAGGACTCCAAGGAAAAAAACCAGAAGGCACCTCCCTGCTTAGAAAAATCCCAAGGTGAAAAGGAAAGGGCATAAAACCCGGGAGGCAGCAGGGAAACCGCAGGACCTCCTACACCACGAGATGGCAATGGAGCAAAGGGAGCAGAGGGTCAAACTGCCTGGGAGCACTGCAGGGTGTGCTCCCTCGGGAGGGTCATCCTGGGAAGCACCACCCTTCCAGGGGCACTCACTGGAGGAGATCTTGCTCACGGGGTTTTTGGCTCCATCCTGGGGCACCCGCTGCCCTTTGGTCACGCCGTGGTCACCGGCGTCGGCGCTGGCGGTGATGCCAGAGATCTTCCCTGTGGAGAGAGCATCGTGATGCCAGGCAGCCATGGCAGGCTGGGGGCACTCAAAACATCTCGGGAGGGTGTTTGTTTTGATTTTTTTTTGTTCTGTTTTATTTTGCTTTGCTTTGTTTTGTTTTGTTTTAAGGCATCTTCTTACAAATTAAGTCCCATAGGGAGCACCCCACTGGCCAGCACTCAAGCTGCTCAAACCCCATTCAAGATGAACTCAAGGGTGCTTATCTCCATCAGCTCACTGAGTCTTCAAATTGTCAGAAAAGCCAAAATCACCCAGTGCCAGGGCTCAGGGCAGAGAAGGGAAATATCTCGGCTGGCTTTGAACCTGTTATTACTGACAGCAGCATCAGGGACATTCAACCCAGCCTTGTGTGGTGGCACCCCCTGAAGCCACAATGGGCTGGGGGCATTCATGGGGTTGATCCCCCTTGGGATGTGCTCCATCCCAGTGCCTCCTCCTCCTGCTCCTCTCACCTGGGCACAGCGCCACGTGGCAGCCCTGGATGGCCTCTGGCTTGTCACCGTCGCAGCGCGCACCGCTGTCGCTGCCCTTGCACACCACCTGCCGCTGCTGGACGCCTTCCCCGCAGGTCGCTGAGCACTGCAGCCACACAGACGGACAGACAGACAGACAGACAGACAGTGACAGCCTGAGGACAGCCACCACACACCCCAGCAGCACCCCAGGACGTGCACGTGACCATTCCTCAGGTAGATATAGCTTAAAAGTTTGAGGATTCCCCATTTGTCTCCCAAMCMCTCTCCACACAGGGRTGCTCTCTGCTCTCTCATTTCCARTCCCTTATCCYTGGAAGTGTTCAAAGCCAGGCTTGGAGGRACCTGSTCTAGKGGAGAGTAACCTGGSTGARGCAAGGGCTTGGAATGAGATGGGCTTCAAGGTCRYTTCCAACCCAAACCATTCCAGGATTCTGTGAAAGCATCACTGCTTCTTGCACCYTTATCCCYGGAAATGTTCAAAGCCAGGCTTGGAGGAACCTGGTCTAGGGGAGGGTAAGCTGACCAAGGCAAGGGGCTGGAATGAAATGGGGTTGGAATAAAATGGGGTTGGATTGAGATGGGGCTGGAATCAGATRGGTTTTAAGGTCTCTTCCAACCCAAACCATTCCAGGATTCTGTGAAAGYATCACTGGCTCTTGTGTACTAATCTGCACCAAGGCCAGGCTGGGTGGGATTCTGAGCAGCCTGGTCCATGGAAAGGAGCTTGGACTGGATGACCCTTCAAAGCTCCCTTTTAACCAAACCATTCTGGAATTCCTCTCCTGACCTTCACCCCCACCTCTCTCAGGGCTTTCCTCACCTCGGACCAGGCTCCCGTCCTCCACTGAGCGGGGCAGGGCAGGCGGCCGCAGGGCCGGCGGGTCTCAGGGCGCTGCCCGGGGCAGTTCTTGGTGTGCAGGGTGCGGTTGGTGCCGTCCTGCAGCCGCTGCACACACTGCACCCCCCGAGCCTGCACCCCCAGCTTCCCGCAGGAGCGGCTGCAGGCGCCCCACTCCTCGGCCACCCACCTGCGGGGCGGGAAGATGGACATGGAGACGGTGTTTGAGGCGATTCCCTCACACCAGAAACGCTCCCAGCCTGACCCCAAAGCTCCCCAGACAGGGATGGGAGCRCCTCAGGCCTCGCAGGGAGGACTCACATGGGCTGGGAGCATTCCTGGAGGTTGCAGCGCCTCCGGATGGGCTTGGGCTTCTTGCCGTTGTCACAGAAGTTTCTGTGCACCATCCGGTTGTCGCTTTTCCGACGGCAGCCATATTTGGTGTACTGGATGCCTGAGGGGGCAGAGAGATGATGATGGCTGGGGGGGGTCCCCTCCAAGGTCCCCCAGGTCCCTCTCCTGCATTCCTGCTGGGATTTGTGTTCCTGGATGTCACCGCTCAGGTGGGACCCAAGGTTGCTCATGTGGCTGCTGGACCGTCCTGGGGTGCTGTGGGGTGCACACAGCTCATGGGAAGTGTCCCAGCCCACGGCATGGGGTCAGACCAGGTGACCTTTAAAGGCTCCTTCCAGCCCAAAACCACTCTAATTCCCAGAGCACGTTCCCAGAGGTGTTCCCCACGATCTGAGATGGCTGCATGGAAACAAGGCTTTCACCAGCAAACCCCACGCCAGGTTCCACGCAAACCTCAGTAGTGGTCATCTWCCAAATCACTATTTCTTGGCTTAAATTCAGTTAAAAACAGCCAAGGAATTCCAAAATCATAGCAGGTCCGTGGACAGACAAACAAAGGTGCGCACACATGATCACGTCAGCCCATTTCCATGAGAAATATGGCTAAAACACCCACTTTAACTGCTTTGTAATTATTTTTCCAAGCCAGGGATACCCCAAGGGGCTCAAACACCCTCTACCATATCCAAACACCCCCCAAGGTGTGCTATGGTGAGGGAGTTACCTCCTCCACAGGCCTTGGAGCACTGGGACCAGCTCTTGAGGGCCCACTCGTAGGAATCCATCTCCTCCAGCAGCACGTTGTTGTTCCCGATCATGGGCAGCAGGTCCTCGTGGATGATGTAGCGGTACATGAGGCTGCTCCTCGCCTCCTCCTCCTGAGGCATGACCTGCAGGCAGGAGAAGGGGAAGAATGATGCCACAGGAGAGGGATGACATGGCAAGGTGAACCCCAAAACTAGGGATGGACACAGGGATGGATAGCAGAGCAGATCTCC
>NW_026623723.1:501244-511778 GCF_030028575.1 Malurus melanocephalus | reverse complement strand
GGGAAAGGACAGGGACAGGCCCACTCCAGCTGCTCACCACRCACTCGCCCCGGACACAGACGCTGTAGGGGTCCCGGTAGCTGCAGCGGGTCCCGTCGTGGACSACCTGGTTCATGAACACCACGTCCCCCGTGCCCTCGGACTGGCAGATCAGCTCGCACTTCTGAGCGTCTGCAGCAAAGGAAAAGGGAAAGAGGGGGAAAAAGTGTGGGTGGAGGGGGAAAAAGAGGTGGTGGAAACCTATTAGGGTGGTTAAAGACAGAAAATCATCCCATTTTTTTTGGACAGCCAGATGTCCAAAGCTCAGGATATTTGTGTGCCTTATCTCCCGTATYCATTTGCTGCTCAAGGGCCTGCACTGCTGACTGGTACACTGAGGATGTTGAGGAAAGGACATGATGTTCTACATGGGGCTGCAATGCAAGCAGGCAGCTCTGCTCTGGAGCCAGGCTGGGAGAGCTGAGGGTGCTCACCTGGAGAGGAGAAGGCTCCAGGGAGAGCTCACCTTCCAGGGCCTAAAGGGGCTCCAGGGGAGCTGGAGAGGGACTGGGGACAGGGGATGGAGGGACAGGACAAGGGCAATGGTTTTAAACTGCCAGAGGGCAGGGTTGGATGGGACATTGGGAAGGAACTGCTCCCTGGGAGGGTGAAAGGCCCCGGCACAGGGTGCCCAGAGAAGCTGTGGCTGCCCCTGGATCCCTGGAAGTGTTCTTCCAACCGTGAGCAATCCAGCATAGCTGGAGGTGTCCGTGCCATGGCTATGGGGTTGGAACGAGATAAAGGTCCCTTCCAACCCAAACCATTCGGTGATTCCACAATTTTCAAAAGCTGGCTGCTCGACCTCRGCTCACTGCACATCAATTTCCAGCTCAGCAGCTCCCCACCACCCAACATCTGTCCAGCTGGCACAGCCTCCATCTCACAGAATTTGGAATTTGGCAGAATTTTGGAGCGAAGCTGCCGCTCACCGTCGTGGTGCTCGTAGGGAAGCCAGGAGTGCTTGCTGYTCTGGTGGGTGTAGTAGGAGTTGCGCTTGGAGCACTGCTGGGCACGGAAGTCCTGRTAGGGCCCCGGGCACTCCTCGGCGTTGCACACCTGGTACTCGTAGGTGGCTCCCGGGCACTGGCGTCCTCCGTACGCCGGGCTGGAAAACAAATCCAGGGGGYTGTCAGAGCACTGGGGTGGGGCTGGTGTCCAGCAAACATCACAGCCCCTGCAGGAGCAGATGTCCCCATCCCTGCCAGCAAAGGGGAGAGCCAGGAACCTCCCCAGAGGGAGATGAAACCCCAACGTACGGCGGGTTGTCRCAGCTGCGGCTGCGGGACCGCACGCCTCCCCCGCAGGTCCTGGAGCACGAGCCAAACTTGGACCAGGAGCTCCAGCTGCCGTCCTGGCTGTAGGGCTGCTCCGACGTCTTCCAGATGCAGTGGCCCTTGAAGCACCACTGGGAGGGGGAGCAGGAATGAGCCCCACGGCTCTCCCCACCCGCACCTACAGTGCTGCGGAGATGGCGAAGCACGGCAGGAAGGCGCTCTCCATCGTGCCCTCAGAGGCAGCACCAGCACCCCTACCTTGCCAGGAGAGCACTCAGTGCCATCCAAGGGCGGCCCCTTCTTGGTTTTGCAGAAGTAGGGGTTGTCCGGGTGGCTGCACCACAGCTGCTTGCAGGGGTCGAAGGTGCGGAACTGGGGAGCACAGAGGGGCTGGGCTGGGATGGCAGCAGCAGGGGTGGCCAGGCTGGCCGGGGGTGCCAGGGAGGGGACACGGTGTGGCCACGCAGCCCCTACTCACGGCCGTGCACGTCTTGTAGCCCACGCCAAAGTCGAAGCGGCACTGCTCRTCCATGGAGTAATTAATGCCYGGCAGCTCYGGTAACGTGGGCCATGGGTGCTCAAAGGGGTCGTCCAGGAGGCAGTCGTAGGAGCTGTGGAGTCAGACACACGGGATTTCCCTCCATCACCCCATCCCTCAGCTCCAGGCCACCCTCCAAGTTCAGCTACTGGGAGATTTGAATTGTCACAGAATCCCAGGATTTTGAATTGGAATGGTCCTTCAAGGTCATAGAGCCCCACCTCCCCTGGGCAAGGATACCTTCCACGGTCCAAGGTGGCTCCAAGCCCCCACCAGCCTGGCCTTGGACACTTCCAGGGATCCAGGGGGTGACAACCCATGCCAGGGCCTCCCCACCTTCRCAGGAAAGAATTTTTCCTAATGTCCCATCCAACCCTTCTGTCAGTCAGTGGGAAGCCATTCCCCCTTGTCCAAAGTCCCTCTCCCGGAGCCCCTTTAGGCACTGGAAGAAGCTCCAAAGTCTCCCTGGAGCCTCCCACTCTCCAGGCTGAACACCCCCAGCTCTCCCAGCCCATCTCCAGAGCCACTCCTGCCCTGGGACCATCTTGGAGCACAAAACACCACCAGCCATGTTCTGAAGGGCCAACACCCCCTCSCAGCTGGAAGGGACGTACTGGATGTAGCGATTGAGCTCCTGCTTGCTGCAGCGGGACCAGTGGTAGCGGTGGAAGGCGGCCTGCACCAGCGGCGCCATGATGCTCCCCATGCTGGTCTCGTCGGCGCAGCGGTTCCCCTGCCCGTCGTGCTCCATGCCCAACCTGGCGGGGAGATCCCAAGGGATTTACACCTCCTGCAAGCAGCAGAAAGCACCAGCACAATGGCCAGGCCCTGTCTCGGTCACTCACACGTGGCCGGTCTCGTGGGCGACGACGAAGGCSGAGGAGAAGCCGTCCTCGTGGTTGAGGGTGCAGCTGCGGAGAGGGTGGCACATCCCCGTCACCGGAGCGTAGCCTGGGGCAAAGAGAGACAGGGCAAGGACAGAGGAGGAGAGGAGAGAGAAAACCTTTGAGAGAGGAGGGGGGAAAATGGAAAATTAGGAAAAGAAAACCTCACAAAAACATGACCTGGCTCCATGCAACAGAGGAGAAAACAGAGAGGAAGGCGCTGAAGAGTAGAGGCTGCACAGGTCACTTGGGTGGCAGCTGGCTCTTGCTCACCAGTGCCACCACCCCGGTGCCAAGAGCCAGCAGAGATTGCTCTGGGGCTTGCCGACACCTCTGTGCCCTCGGGGGACAGGCAGGAGGGCAGAAACAGCACCCAGGACACCCCATCAGCGCGGATGGCCACCGCCTCCCAGGCCAGGAGCAGCATCCCCTGCGTTCCTCTTCATTTAAAACAAATAAAGAAGAAAAACAAGAGAGAAGAAAAGGCACAACAGGCGTGCCCCACACAGGGAGCACCCACACATGCACCCACCCCAGCCCCAGCACCTCAGCCCTCGATCAAGTGCAGTGCAGTGGGGTAGCTGTGGGCAGGGAATCCTCCCCTCAGCCAGGCAGCAGCGTACCACCTCTGTTTTTGTCTCTTTTCCTTTCTTTTTCACCTGATTTCCACCCAATTCCATTAACTCGTKGGCACGTTTCAGAATTTGCTCTGTGATTTTTTTTTTTGATGTGCATTGGGGTTTGTTTTAAGGTTGACCCTTTTTGGCATCGAGGGAGTTAGTGAAGGAAGGACTCAGAGGTCAGAGAGGCAAAAGCAGGGCAGGACCATGCTGGATAACCGTGCCCTGGGGATTGGGGTGCTGGAAGAGGGGAGCTCRGTGAGCCAGGATGGGCAGCAGCAAGAGAGGGGTGCTGATGAGCTGAGGGAGATGCTGAATAAATAATTGGAAAAGGCTTTATTCTTCCCCCCATGAGACTTTCCACGAGAAAGAGTAAAGATGGGGGAAGCTTCCTCCACAAGGGAAGAGCAAATGTGTTTTGTCTGGGGTGAAAGCCGGAGGAATTTCCAACCAARGGGGCTGTGGATGGGAGGTGAGACAAAGGAATATGAGCAGGTGGATGCAGACGAAGGCAGTTTTGTGTAATGAAGGCTCCAGCAAGAATTGGAAGTAGTGTAAAACGTTCTCCACAGGAGAACGATGGCGAGAAGCAACTTAATCCTGAGCACAAGCATCCTTCAGCCCAGGCCAGAAATCCCACCCGCTGCGGGGGGACACAGCAGCTCCTTGGGTGTTGTCAAGACCTCTATGGCAGCAATTAATAATTTACAACCCATCTGTCCRCTGCCTCCCCCTTCAAAGGGCAGGGATTACACGGTGCCATGCTCTGATCCTTCATCCCACGCGTCCCTGAGCTCAGCAGGGGCAGTCCTCAGATCCAYGAGGACTTTGTTTGGAGGAAGAGAAACGGGAGGGAGCACAGTGTTACTGCTCCAGGCAGGCAGCGGGAAGGTCCTGGCAGGGGAGGAGCTCTTTGTGCCATGCAGCACAGCCAGGCAAGGACACGGCAGCCACTGGGACTTGTGCAAAAAGTCCTGGAGATGACAAGCAGAGAGAAGAGGAAGGAGCCGGAACGAGCACCCCGAGAGCAGGGCTGATCTCATGGCTCCTTCCCACCAAGGACAGCCCGGGGAGTCCYCCACTTCTGCCAAAAATGGTCCTTTCACCAACGCCTTGGGACACAGTCCTTTGCCAGGAAGGGTCTAGAAAAATGTAACAAAACCTGGTATTTCACCCATGTGGCTGTGGACAAGGGGACCAGGGCAGGGCACAAGCCAAGGGCTGCTCTTTGGTGGCCACAGAGCAATCAGCAGTGTCCAGCTACGCATCTCTTCATGTTCACTTCATTTCAGGGATCCTTTTCAGGCAGGTAATCCAAGTTAGGACAGGTGTCCTCCTCCACCTCTCCATCCTCCTGTGCAGGAGGACTCAAACTACAGACCAGGGTGGCGTTACTGCCCTGTTCACGGCATCAAACAGAGCCTCCTGACAAAAAACCAGACCTGGCCGCCAGCGTGGGAAGAGGAGCCAGCAATGTGGACACAGCAGAACTGGGAATTCCTCTCAGAACTGGGAGAAGTCATCTCCTCTCGTGATGACACCAAAGCACCTGTTTTCCTAACGGCGCCGCGAAACACCAGAAGCTTTCCCTGCAAATTTTATTAGCAAGGCCTCCAAGTTCTCAGACCACACCGGCACAACATCTGCACCGAGAGGGTGAGAGGTCCCTGTGGTAAAACTTCTTTTTTGGCCCAGTGTTGCTCCCGTGCCCAAGAAATAAAAAACAGGTTTTAAAGGTCCTCCAGAGGACAGAATAAGTTGATTGTCTCTCCATGAGGCTTCCTCATTTTATGGTATTTAATGTTTTTTTATTTATTTATGGTGGTATTTAATGTTTTTTTATCTTGTTTTTATATTTTTAAGGCATTTTGGACCGAGGGGAGGACTGGTAAATGAAATCAAAAGGCAGGAGAATAAATAAAGATATTTTATCCATTCAGGTTGACGCTCCAGATTAATTCTCCATCTCATTCTTCTTCATCACGCGAAGAAAAAAAAATACCAATTTTGATAACCTTTTTCTGGACCTCCACTGGCCAAAGAAACAGGACTGTGCTCGCAAGAAATCCTCTCCCCTCGCTGGCTATTCCCCCAGCAAACTGCACATACCTGATCGAGACCAATACAGTACCTTGCATACCTGCGGGCCCAAAATCTTGCCTGGTGAGGAAGACGGCGTGGTCGTGGTACTCGGCGTGCTGGGGGTCGGAGCGCTGCTGCGAGTGCGCCCAGCGGCACACCTGCTCCAGGCTCCGCGACGGATTGCCCCGCTCGATCAGGCTCACCGACTGCGGACACAGCGCAAAACTCGCTGCTGCCCTTTCCCTGGGGGTTTATCCCCGCTGGGAAGCTCAGCAGTGAGACAATTTCAAATTTCATCTGCTGTTATTTCCCCRTGTCATCCCCTGAACCTGAGGAGCGACATAGCAGCTGCCTCCAGAGATGGTTTTGGGGAGGATAAATCATCCCAAACAGAGYCTGATGGTTCCCATCCCACCCCAAACCACAGCACCAAATCCCTTCTCCTCCACAGATCATCCTCCAGCCCAGGGAGGAACATTGCCAGCTCAGAACATCACCAGGGAGGAAGCCAGATTGATGGCTTGCTCRGGTGGAGATGATGCTCCTGGTTCCACAGAAGCCTCCAAAAATGAGCCAAGCCTCCATCCTTATCCCCCCTCCTCAGAACCACCCCTGGATGTCCACGATGTGCTGGGTTTCTGCCAGCCAAGCACATTTCTATAATGAGCAAGTTTTTTCCCAAGAGTTARCGGGTCTTATTTTATCACACACAGACAGAAACGTCACCGTGTTGAGTCATTAACACCCTTGCTCAAACACTTCCCAAGGAACAGGGGCTTGGCCCCCTAAAAAAGTACAGAAAATCACATTGTTTGAAAGAAATTCTTCTGGCTGCTGTACTCGAACGAGCTTTAAATTACAAATGGAGCTGGAGAAACCAGGTGAAAACTTCCCAGGAAGCCTTCCCACGCTTTTCCAAGCCACCTGAGAGCCACAGGACAGCCAGGGAGCTGACTCAAGGAGATCACAGAATCACCAGGGTTGGAAAAGACCTTCAAGATCTTCSAGTCCAACCCATGCCCTGACACTTCAACCAAACCACGGCACCAAGTGCCACATCCAATCTTTTTTTAAACACGTCCAGGGACGGTGACTCCACCACCTCCCCRGGCAGATCATTCCAGAGCTTTATCACTCTTTCCGTAAAAAAAACTTTTTTCTAATATCTCACCCGACCTCAGCTTCTTCTCATCAACATCCAGCTCCTTTCCCCACATTTATCCCATCATTTCCAGAGCTAAATAAACATAAATAAATAAATACAAGTGCTAAATAAATCCATCCGAGCGCCGGATTTACCTGGCGATATCCCACCATGATCATCCTGACCAGCACGATGTTGATGTGCACGCCCAGCGACTCGTCGTGGTAGATTTCATCCACCTGGAGAAGGGAGGGAAACCCAAGAAAGCAGAAATTAAGGTCATCCCAGCTCTCAATCCCCTCCTGCCCTTCACTCCCCCACATTCCTCACCCTTCCCAGCTTTCCCAAGACCAAGCGCAAAGATCGCAAAGATCTCAAAAACATGGGGGTTTTTTCCCCTGTTTTCCCATGTCTCAAAAGCACAACGTCAGAAAGCCAAGCTGGAATAAGACAAAATTTGGCCAGGAAGGGCTCAGATGGTCAATGACATCAGCCATTCCCATCAAGGGTTTCCTCCACTGCATTTTTGAGTGACCTTTTGGGATACGAATCACTCAGAGGGATGGMAACGCTTCAAACTCCATCAACCAAAGGAAAAATGGCTTTTTGATACAATCCCTTACCTTTCCCCAAAGCTCCTCATCACACAGCACACCCATAWTAAAATCACTCTGATATCCTAAAAAATAATTGCGAATTGATCCAAAAGTAAAAACTTTAATCTCACTAACAAAAAAGAAAAAAAGAGCTAAAAAAAGTCCACTAAACAACCAATGCTACGCTCTCTTCACTGACAAAAAATAAACTGAAAATAAAAAACAAACATATAAAAAACCCCACATGGCAAGTTACAGAAACCACAAAAATTAAAAATAAATCAAATCAATTTGCTAAACTCAAAGCCATCCAGTTAACCCTAAACATTACTAAAGAAAAACAAAAAAGAACCCAAAGCTCTACTTTTACAACAATTCATAAATAATAACCAAMTCTCTGTTAAGGTAGCAAGAAAAACTTTAAAAGACCAACTAACATTAAAAAAACCCAATCTGAACTAATAAAAAGTAGAAAAACATTGCAACCCAAACAGAAAAGCTGCCTATGAAAATGCACCATGAAAACAGCCACACCCCCCAAAATCAGACTGATAAAAAACATGGAAATAACAAACAAATCAATCAAGCTGCAAAAATAAAGGTATCCCAAATAAACCTGAATTAACAACACAAACGGAGAGAGGCGTGGAACAGGCAATCACAAACCCATGTGAGAACCTGCACCTCCTGCAAAGCAAAACACAGCCTAGGGAAGAAAAAAACCCATGATTTTTGAGAAGGGGACTTTCTTTTTCCCAAAAATCCTCCCAAATGAACAGTTCCACAAGCAGGGGCTCACTACAGAAATCAAGGAGACTGAATTATTTTTAATACTAATTAGAGTTCATGTTTAAATTCAAATACACTTTTTCAGCTTTTCCCAATAATTTGTTTCAGCCCTACCATGGCTTTCCAGACTAGATGAACATTATAAAGCCAGATTTATGGACCTTTTCTATTTTTTCCTCTGTTCCTTTGGGGTTTTTAATCTCACATCAAGGGATGGGTGACAATTACCCTTTCACTGCTGCCCAAATCCAAGTCAGCCATTCCCCAGCGTGTTTTAGACGTTTCCCAATTCCCAGCCTGGGATTCCATTTGAAATACCCACTCAGGCCACTTTTAAACCCAAAACCCCAGCATTAGCCTCTTCCCATAACAACCAACGCTCCCACGGGGTGCCTCGGAGCTGTGCAGAGAGGTAATGCAGATCCTGAGCCCTGAATGCAGCAAAATCGATTAAAAAAAAACTAAAATCAATCAATAAACTGCCAGTCCAGCCCCATTAACACATCCCTTTGGATGCAGAAGCTGCAAGAGCCGCGGGGTGTTTTATTCATCAGCGTGGAAAGATAACTGAGGATGGTCATCCCTCAGCTCATCCCCGCTTCCCATAGTTGGGATGCTCCTTCACCCTCCCCCTTTTGTAAGAATAATGAGAATATGATGATTTTTTCCCATCACAACCCTGTTTTTCCAGGGATGTGCACGGAAGGGTGGAAGGTTACRAAGTTTGCAGCTGCAAATGTTACTCAGAGCCACTGAAGAGTGAAGGGTCCAGCCCAGTGAGGAGCTGCAGGTCCCCAGGGATGGCAGCCTCAGCCCTGGATTTTGCGATGTAGGAGGCTTTGGCATCCCAGAGAAATCCCACATCAGAAGTTCAATCCCTTGGAAAAATATTGGTAATAGGAAAGGGTGGGAAAGTGGGGAGAGAGGGAGGAATTCAAATTATTTTTGGAGAGATGCAGACCTGAGGGATGCTTTAGGGAACAAAACTGTTCCCTTCACTTTCCCAAATCTTCACGCCTTTTCCTTCAACCCCCAGCACTTGTCAGGAGCAGGAGCTTCARAGTGCCAGAGGGKAGGGTTAGATGGGATTTTGGGAAGGAACTGAGAGTGGGCAGGCCCTGGCACAGGGTGCCCAGAGAAGCTGTGGCTGCCCCTGGATCCCTGGCAGTGCCCAAGGCCAGCCTGGGAATCTCCCTTCCCAGCTGCATGGGATATTTTGGCAGGATGCTCAGCAGTTTKATTCCAAAACAGGATTTAATTCCATAAATCTTCCCCACAACRCAGGGCTAAATCCCACTCTCCTCCAGCTCCCCTTCTCTCCAGCCTCTGAAACAAGGAGTTAACCCAAAACCAGACCCCGGTTTAACCCAGGGTTTAGGCAGGGATTTGCACTAAACTGCTCCCAGCTCCGCAGTGACCTTCGGGGTTAATTCAGAAAGCAGATGTGGAACCAGACTGCCCATGGCCACGGGCTTCCCTTCACAGCCAGAAATAAATAATTGATCGAGGGGGGTTAAAAATCACATCAAAAAGGCTTGGCACTGGCTGCTGCGAGGGCTGTGACCCTTCAGGCCCCAGGTTTGGGGGACATCAGCAGGGCCAGCTCCCCCCAGGTGCTCCAGTGCCTGTGGAAGAAGGAGATGGAGCTGGAGGGGCCAAGCAGCACCTTGGAAATGGAAATTCAACTGGAGAGCAGTTTGCAGCTCGGTGCAACTCCCCCTGCCCTCTGCAGATGCCATTAAGAGAGTCAGCATCTTCAGAGAAATCCCTTCCCCAAAAAATACCCCAAAATACCACAAAATACCCTTCCCCAAAAAAACCTGCTCAGCAAAAGGCTCCACTTACGGACCCACAAGATGAAGAACTTCTCACCCCTCTCATCCACGCCCAGCCTGTTTCACACTCTCACTCGGCACGGAAGGCTCTCCTCTTTCACTCAAAAAGGAATTTTTCCACCTATAAACAGCCCAGCCCTTAAGGCTTGCTGTGAATTAAGGGCAAACCAGCAGGAACAACCACCCCACAGGACTCCCCCCAAAACCCTGCAACACCGAGGAGACAACAGCAATGCTTTCCAAGGAAAGGAACAGTAAAACCTTGCAGGGAAAGGCTGAATCCCTGAATCCCTGCGAACCTCTGGCCAGCCTGGAGTCTGCAGCCCCAGACGTGAGATCCCGACAGCAAAACCGCACTGGCAGCGAGGGCCAGACCTCGCCGTTCTTCAGGGAAGGAAAACAAAGGCAGAGACACGAGAAGAATTTGCCAAAGCAGCAGAATAGCTGACATTTCAAAACGCTGCCATCGCTTCACTCGCAACAGCCAAGTCATCTTTAAACTCCTGTTTTTGTTCCCTCGCTGGGTTTTCGCACCGGTGGATTCACCCTGAGCCTCTTTTCTGGGGCTGGGGGTTAGGAAAGGAGAAAAAAATCCCTCTTTCCACATTTTTGGGTTGGCATCCCCTTGTGGGCTTGACCCACATTATCTGTGGGGAGGAACAGAGGAAGGGCAGATTTGTTCTGCAGGGCAAGAACAGATTTTATCAGAGCTCTCTGCAAAACCAGGCATGTC
>NW_026623723.1:497476-499769 GCF_030028575.1 Malurus melanocephalus | reverse complement strand
TCCACAGCCACTCCACATCACCAAACATCCATCCCAAGAGCCCAGCAGACAGGTTGGAGGGAGGTGGACACAGCAATGCTCAGCTCAGAGCCGAGACACGCTCGACAACCGACGGGAGTTGTGCGTTTCCCACTCCCTCCAACCTGACCCCAAATTCCTGTGCGAGGAATTTGCAGGGATTTTGAATTCAGAGCCAAGAAGGGAAGGGAATGAAGGCTGGGAGCTGCTGGGAAGGCAGCCTGCCTGCAGGGAAGCTCTTAGGTGCACAAAAGGAGCAGTCATCCTCGTGTCAGCTCCCCGGAACGGACGCAGCGCCCTTCAGTGAAAAGCATCCGCGTTTCTGGCAACGAAATAAGGCTTGTGGGGTTTGTTTCTTTAAAAAGAAAACACACTTCTCCGTGACAAATCATTTATCACCAAGCTTCAACCGGCACAGAGTTCCTAATAAAGGGTTTTGTGTCTTGGGTAGAGCTACCTACAGCAGCGCCGGGAAGGGAAACGYGTCCCACTGCCCCCTCAGCACTCAGCAGAGATCCCAAAAAAAGCCAGGAAAGTTCAGCATCGATTTCCAAGCTCGCTGCCCCCTTTCCTTGGGATACATCTTGATAGGAAAGCTCCTTAGACAGGAAACCTTTCCCAGTTGGCTGCCTGATGTACTCCAGCCCAGGTCGTTAAGCCTTTTCCTCGTTAAGGGCTGGCCAAGCCTCTTCTCCTTCTTCCCTTTGCCTCCGACTAATGGGATTAATGTTCAGCTGTGTGGTCCAAACACGCTCCTCCCCTCTCCCTCCTGCTGCCACCCAGGCCAGAAAGCAAGGCTCTCTTTTTTTTCTGCTGAATCGGGCGTTTTAAGGCAATCTGAGCCGGCAAGGAAACGAGGCGGCGCCGAGGGAGGAGGAGGCGGCCGGAGGTCACGGCAAAGCTGGAAAGAAGACACACAAAAAAAAAAAATAGAAAGAAGGGGGAATGGCGTGGGGGGAGAATAGATAGGAGGAAATAACGCTCAGGGGGAAGTATTTGCTGCCTGTATAATCCTGGGGTTTTGCTCCCCCCCTCATTAAATTGAATTAATTTGGCAGGGAACCCCACAGTGGCTTCCCCCTGGCAGGAGGATTTAATAARGAGAGGGGAGAAACGTCCAGAGAGTGAGTTTAAGGGATGCTGAGAGCATCCGACCATGGGCACCAGAATAAAGTGACAGAGAATAAAATATTGTGATGAAGGTGTTGGTTTCTTCATTTTCCTTATTCAGGACTTCACCCATCTTCATCCCATCACTCTCTAATCCCACAACTCCTTCCCTCCCTTTGATAATTTCCCTATTTTCCCTATTCAGAACCAACCACTTCACCCATCTTCATCCCATCACCCTCTAATCCCACAAATCCTTCTCCTCCGTGTAGATAATTTCCCTATTCTCCCTCTTCAGGACCAGCCACTTTACCCATCCTTCACCCCATCACCCTCTAATCCCACAAATCCTTCTCCTCCATGTAGATAATTTCCCCTCCGTTGCTGCCCACACAGCAGAAATTACACCCAAACCAACAAAAACCCACCCAAAAATATCTTTATAACTTGGTATTCCAGATCTGAGCCTTTCAAACATTTTCCAGCACTGTAAAGGAGCACTTACAGAGAAAGAAATAAACAGAAGTGAGGATAAAGCACAGGAAATAAAACAAAACTGGGAGAGAGAGATCCTTGAGCAYGGACAGTATTTACAGACATTCAGGTGCTGGAGGAGCAAAGCTCCCTCAAGGTGACTGGATCAATAAATATTGATCCTTCCACATCTCTCAGGACTCAGGGAAAATGGATGTTTTTATCTTAAAAAGGAACARAAAGGTGTAGGGAACCAGCACAGGCTGCCCTGTGCCTCTGAGTGAGGAGAGGTGCAGGAACTATAAAACTGCTCCAAACTCCTTTTCAAACACATCCTGAATTGTTATCCAAGTACACAGGTTTCCAAAAAGCTCCTGAAAAGCCATAAAAATATTTCCTCTACCAACAAATAGCATTCAGAATTAACCATGAACATCATCACTGCGAAACAAACCATAAATACCATAATTTCTAAGTAAGCAACAAATGTTCTTTTTTCTAGCATTTGCTGAGGCTCCAGTGGTGAGGAGGAAATGGCTTCAGCCAGGACAAACTTTTGGTGACAGCACCAAAATGCCAGAGCCTGGTAGGAAGGGGAAGGTGATGGAGATGAACATCAAAGGGTTTTACTCTCCACCCCTCCAATTCTGCAGCTTTTCAATACCATAGCACCATTCCCCCTCCCAAACTC
>NW_026623723.1:494768-496726 GCF_030028575.1 Malurus melanocephalus | reverse complement strand
GGATTGCAGATTTGCAGCACCATTCCCCCTCCCAAACTCATTCCTTTTCCCAGGATTGCAGATTTGCAGCACCATTCCCCCTCCCAAACTCATTCTTTCTCCCAGGATAACAGGTTTGCAGCACCATTCCCCCTCCCAAACTCAGTCTTTTCCCAGGATTGCAGATTTGCAGCACCATTGCCCCTCCCAAACTCATTCCTTTTCCCAGGATAACAGGTTTGCAGCTCCATTCCCCCTCCCAAACTCAGTCTTTTCCCAGGATTGCAGGTTTGCAGCACCATTCCCCCTCCCAAACTCATTCCTTTTCCCAGGATTGAAGATTTGCAGCTCCATTCCCCCTCCCAAACTCATTCCTTTTCCCAGGATTGCAGATTTGCAGCTCCATTCCCCCTCCCAAACTCGTTCCTTTTCCCATGATAACAGGTTTGCACCATCACAAGAGCGCTAAACCCAGGGAAGCCAAGCCTTACGATGTTCATGAGGGTGAGGACGTAGTTCTGGACGTGCTCCTTGCCATGGAAGCGCACCACAGAGTCGTCCACGGCCAGCAGCACCTCGATGTTGTAGTCATCCTTCCTGGCGTGGCGCCGCTTGCGCTCCGCGTCCCCCATCAGCCGCTCYGCCATCAGCTCCAGGGAATTCGGGAGCTCGCCCACCTGCACACCAGGTGCTGGGCAAGGAAAGAAAGAGCCTTTCAGGTGGCCTGACACTCCACAAAAGCAGGAGTTAGGTAGGGAAAATAGATAAGGGATTGAACTGTAATGGATGGCTGGTCCAGCTCACTCTGTGGTGAGGGAATGGCACTGAATTGGGAAGAGCGGCACTAAAAGTCGTGTTAATGGCTGGATTTAGAAACCTTAAAGGTTTTTTCCAACCTAAACTATTCCATGATCTGTTAAATGATTTGCATGATCTGTTAAAATGTTAAATCAATGCCGGATTTCATGGAATCATCATGGAATCATGGAGCTGGGTTGGAAGGGACCATGAAGCTCATCCTGTTCCACCTCCTGCYAGGGACAGGGACACYTTCCACYATCCCARGTTGCTCCAAGCCACTCCAAMCTGGCCTKGGACRCTTGCAGGGATGGAGCAGCCACAGCTTCTCTGGGCAACAAYTTCCAGTGCCTCACCACTCTCCTTTCAAACACAGAGGTGATCAAAACCAGGCTGCAGCACCTCCAGCCCAGCATCCCCTTTCCCAGTCTAAAGCCGCAGGGTGAGACATATGAGGGCTCACAGAAGGAGAAATCCTGTCCACACACAAAATATTTATTCCCAAGTGCTGGGAAAGCTGGGATTCCAGCAGCCCCTACCTTCAGGATGGAGGTCATGGCGTGGCTCAGCGCTGTCCTGCCGGATGGCCGAGCGCCGATAGACCACGTGGGCCCTCCCGTGCTCCTCCGTGTCCTGCTGGCCCCGCTCCAGGGGCTCGATGAAAAACTCATTGCTGTCTGTCCGAATCAGGCCAGCCTGGACTCCACAAAGAAATAAGGAAAAGGGAGGAGAAAAGGTGTGGTTTTATATAAAAATGCAGGGGGACATGCACTCGTTATACTCATTAATGATTGATTCAGAGCACACAGGGGAAAAGCATCCCAAATAATCCTGTCTTGATGCTACTCYGTGACACTGGGATGGTTCCATTACCATGTTTATCTATGACAGCCCTTAATTTCTCCTGTAGATGGGAAAAAAAATTTAAAAGGAAGAAAAGACCAACCAAAAAAAAAAATAAATAAAACAAAAACGCTGGCTGCAATTCAAGTTGTGTCTTTATATAGCCACAAAACTCCATTCTGTCTCATCCATGAGTTCTGCCAGACCCTGAACTCAGGGATACAAGGCTGAAGGGGCTCCCTCTAAACCTCTCTGAACACTCCCCATCCCATCCCCACAGTGCCAGGTAGGAAATCTGCCATTTCACTGACACTATGAGCTTCAACAAGAAGGAAAAA
>NW_026623723.1:491690-493428 GCF_030028575.1 Malurus melanocephalus | reverse complement strand
TCTTCTCTTCTCTTCTCTTCTCTTCTCTTCTCTTCTCTTCTCTTCTCTTCTCTTCTCTTCTCTTCCCTTCCCTTCCCTTCCCTTCCCTTCCCTTCTCCTCATTCCCAGTTCCAAGCCATTGCTCCTTTATTATACAATAAGAGCAGGAGCAGAAGCAGCCCCTGCCCCGGGAGGAGCTCTGCTGGGCCACCACCACGCCCTGCCAGCCCTGCCAGGGGGTGTTTCAGCCGGGACCAGGCACCCCAAAGCCGGTTTATGGGTTTAGGGCAAAAGCCGGGACTTGCYGAGTCAGGTGGCCGGAGAAAAGCCACGCTGCCGCGCCGGGGCAAGGCTGGATTAAAACCTGAAAGATCCTGGTCCCAAGCCACAGCCCACTTGGGTCTGAGCTGCTCTGATTAGCTCGTGACTAATTATATCTGGCTCAAGGAATAAAGCAGCCCAGACCTTCTCCAAAGGCGGGATGGATGCGCCGCACCACCGACTCCGGAGCTGACTGATGGGCAGAGGGGATAATGTGGGGATTTGTGAGCCCATCCGACCAGAGCGGCCCGAGGAATGAAACAGAAGCTGCAGCAGCCACCCTGGAACTCACAAAATTCAAAATAACCCAAAAATCCCCACTGCAAGTGGCACGCACCAACCTGCTCGCCCTTAAGGAGGAGAGGCTCAGGTGGTGCTTCAGCGTTTTGGGAGGGCTGTAACAGCAGAGAGGCAGCAGGAAAGGTCACATGCCACTCAAAAAGTTCCACTCAGCTTTTCTCAAGCTTTTCCCAAGCGTTCAAACTCATCCTCAGTGACTGCTTAGCAATACCCTTCCCACCTTCAATTTTAATTTGGTTGAGTAATGCCAAATCAAATTAAATCGATCGGTGGGACTATTGTCACCACTCTTTCTAACATAAAATGCTGTCTGCAGCTCTCAATGAAGGTAATCCCAAACTAGAAAATGGCTCTTTAAAGAAAATTCCACTGGAAAGAGGGAAAAACTCACACCAAACTCACTCCTGCCAGGTCACAGAGGGCGAAGTCTCTTTCCCAGCTCTCCTGTGGCTCCCCAGGCTAAGGGAGASATGAACTCCAGCCTCACTAAGGGGGACCCTGAGTAAGAAACTCCTCCTCCAGAGCTGGGCAAAAAGCTCCAACTCCCACAGGAATTCAGGAAATTCTGACACTTCAACAGAGCTGAGACGTGGAAAAATTAATAAAGCTGCTGTGCTCGGCCAGGGACGCTGTCAGGAGGGGGAAATCCAGCTGGAYGCAGGGTTTGTATTTTTCCTACAAGGTTTGTGCTCGATTTGGACCCAAAATCCTAGAAAATYGGGCAGTGTGAACAGAGACATCGTGGATCACAGTGCTCCCCTTCCACCCAGAGGTCTCCATCAATGTTTCAGTCCTCTCTTTGCAGCCCAACAAACACAACATTTTGCCTTCCTTGACTCCTTTTCCCTGCTCCTCATGCCAAGGAATGAGGATTTTGGGGTGGCCACAGACCAGGCTTTGCCAAGTGACCCGAGCCAGTCCTCCTCCAGTGGTGGAGTGAGGACACACAGACACACTCAGCGCTAATTAATTAATTGGGTTCTCAGCCCAAAYAGGGCCTGGTTTGCATCTCGCTGCCAAAACTTGGGATTATCAGCTGGGAGAAAAGCCCTCATACCCGTGTGACACCCAAACCAGCTGAGACCAGTGGGATCTGTGTGACCAAAGAGACATTCCGCACCCCTTTCCACCTCAAAAT
>NW_026623723.1:486900-489494 GCF_030028575.1 Malurus melanocephalus | reverse complement strand
GACTCACTTAAGCCAGAAAACCCATGGAAAAGAGAAACCAAGTGTGACGTTGGATGCATCACAAAATCTTCTTTACTGGGGAAGGGGACAGAGCACCTGCTTGTCCCCCCCAAGCCTTACATCCTTCACCAGATCAGAAGAAATTCCAGAAGCCAGGATGTTCACTTGTTGGCCACAGAGCAATAAATATGCTCCCAGAAATAGAAAAAAAAAAAATTCTTCTCCTGGGAAGACAGCCACTWCTTCCTTTACAGGGGCTTAAAAGGGTGGGCTCGGGGTACAATGGGTGGCTGCATAAATCCACATGGAAAAGCATCCTAACCCAGCTGGAGCAACAGCAGAAAGAATGACAACCCCCAWCTGAGAAGGGGTGGGATGGGAAAATTTGTGGCTAAAGCCTGGAAAAGCCTGGAAAACTTAAAGTGAAGCACTGTTTGCTGGCTCTGGAATAAATGCCCTTAAAGACCACAAGCCCRCCCAAATTCACCAGCCCCAGCATGAACCGTGTCCCTGCAAGTTCACAGCCTCAGCCCAATCCCAAAAGGAGGGTTCAGAAGGTGTGGATTACRTGCTAAAAAAAAATCTAATTCCTGTATGTAGGTGAAATATGTATTTCTAGCTGTGCTGCTCTGTCATTTCTGCTCACATAGTAACRCCAGGCACTGTATAAAAAGAAAGGAATGCCAAACAGTTTGTGCTGGTGGCCAAAATTGGCTTGAGGAACTCCCAGAATAAAGCAACTAAAAAAGAAATAAGCCMAAAWAAAAWTTAAAWTTAAAAAAAGGCACAAAAACAAGGCATTTCTTCCAACCCAGCAGCAGCAGTAAGTGGTACCAGGAGAAAACAACAAATGCTGGCACCGAAAACCAGATTTAAATTGGCTCAAAGGAAATCTGAAGGGCAACGGGCCAARGGTATTAAAAAATAAGCGCTTCCCCAAGCGTATCAAAGGTAGGAAACCCACAGGCAGAGCAGATGCCAGGGATAAGGAGGTAACAGAGCCATTTAAAGGAATTAAAGCGCTGTGGCAGCAAGTTACYGATGCTGAACTGCGCTCAGAAAGCCAAGAGGCTCTGAGCACTTGAGTGAAAGAAAAAAAAAAAAGACGTCCCCCTGCAAAAAGATGCTCGGTGGGAGCCAGACTGCATCTAACAGCGATTTCAGCAGGTGCTCGAGCTTCCACAGCRTCGTTTAAGAGTGGGAAATGCAGAAGAAAGGCTCCTGAGCAGTGCCAGGGTAAAACATGGGCAGGCAAGGATGGAGCAGCATCACCWGGAGGGTGGGTCCCCACTCTGGAGCTGGGCACAGCCCGTGATGTGACAGCGTCTGAGCGGGAAACAGCTCAGGTACAGGACTGGCAATGTCCCCGAGACTTTTAAATAAACTTTGGTGCCCAGACCACCCCGATGCAGAGGGTGGATAACACCCGTGAGGAAAGGAGAGGTGCCGCATCCGAGGGCTAAAGGGCAACACGTGGCACAGACACCTCAATCAACACCAAAAAATCGGGTTCAGGACACCGCCTCTTCAGAGGAAACCGCGTTGAAACCACAAACCACCCCGCCAGCCTCCAGCTCACCAGTCCGTCGCAGTTGCTGATGGCCACGGCGGCTCCAGGCATGCCGGAGATGTCGCCGGTGAAAAGGCACCGCTGCTGGAGGGGTTCCCGGAAAAGCACCTCAAAATCCTCCTGCCACTCGGCCACGGCTCCCGGCGGCACCAGGCGGCGGTTGGGCCTCAGCCGGAGGTGCAGCTCCTTCCCAAAAACCGTGACATTGAAGTAGAGCAAGCGGCGCTGGGGGGGCTCGCCCGGGGGGCTGCGGGGGACGCGGCGGCGGGACGGGTCCGGCTCCCGGGGACAGTCCGGCTCCCGGGGACAGCCCGCCCGGCCCAGCCCCGCCGCAGCCTCCCCGGACACCACGTGCGACAGGAAGCGACCCCGGCAGTCGGTGCTGAACGGGACGATCACACCATACTCGCTGAGTTTGCCGGACAGGAGCAGCTCTGCGGAGACAGCGCCGAGGGAAGGGTGGGCACCGAGCATCCCGCTCCGGCGCCCCGATGGCGGCGGCCGAGCCAGCCGGGGGAGSCTTTGGAGAGCACCGCCGGAGCTCCATAAACCCAACAGCTGCTTTYCCGTCCCGACCCAGCTCCGCTTTGTAGTTTTAAGCGGGTGCGTCCAGCGTAGCAGAAGGAACTCGGGCTGACGTCCCCTCGCACGCCAAGCACGACAAGTATTTCTCGCCCAGCCTCCATCTCCCCCGATTCCCATTGAAACCTTACCCCCCCACCGGCGGATTCCCTCTCCCTTTTTCCCACCCTCCGGGGTGCAGCCACCTGTCAACCCCCCCCCGCCCGGCCCCATCGCCTCCACCCCGGGCCCCCCGTCCGCGGGGCAGCGGCCGTACCTGGGGCGCTGCTGGCGGCCAGGCAGCCGTGCAGGGGGACGAGGCAGGAGAGCACTAGCCGCAGATAATCCATTTGGGGCCGGCGGCTGGATGCGGCGGGATGCGGGGCCGGCGGGATGCGGGATGCGGGGCGGGCGGCGCCCGGCGACCGCCTCCCCCCGCCGCCGCCGCCGGGGCCGCCGGCGC
>NW_026623723.1:476149-486490 GCF_030028575.1 Malurus melanocephalus | reverse complement strand
GCCGGGGAGCTCCCCCCAGCTCTGCCCCTCTCCCCAAATCCCAGCTCCGAGCGGGATCCCGCGCCGAGATGCTCCGCAGGGAGAGCCAAATCGCCTCCCGGCTCAGAGGGCTGCCGCCCCGTGAGCTGGAGGTAAACATCCTGTTTGGAAACATATAGGATGKGTTCCAGATGTGGAAACATCCCTAAAGGAGAAGTTGAAGGTGCCCCACCCCTGGAAGTGTCCCAGGCCAGGTTGGACGGGGCTTGGAGCAACCTGGGATAGCGGAAGGTGGCAGAGCGGTGAAAAGAGACGCGTKCTAAGGTGCCTTCCAACCCAAACCGYTCCACGATTCCATTATGCTTTTTTCTTTCTTCCCCCTCCTCCTGTTTTTAGGGGGAAACGGATGGAAGGAGGTGCTGATCTCATGTCTGGATGCCATCCTGATGGCTCTCCAAGGAAAACTCATACCCCAAAGCTCCAGAGCTGGGGCCACAGTTCAACAAGGGGCAATAAACTAAGCATTCCCCCTAAAAAAACTCAACAGAACTTCCACAAATCCAGCAAAAGAGCTTCCCACATCATGGAATCACGGAATGCTTTGGACTGCAAGGGACTTTCAAGATCATCTTGTTCCACCCCCTACCGTGGGTAGRGWCACCTTCCACGATCCCAGGYGACTCCAAGCTCTGTCCAGCCTTGCCTTGGACACTTCCAGGGCTGGGGYATCCCTCACCACAGAGGAAYACACGTTTCCATTCKCTGTGTCCAGYTATTTTTTTCTTCTGGACAGGACTCCAAGACCAGCTCCAGAGASGGGGCTGTGCCACAGCAGCACCAGTAACACCAGTTGTGCTTGGATTATACTCCCCTGGGGCCCAGCAGCTCTCCAGGTCACGCTGAGCAGCCCAAAGAGGCAATCCCTGCCTTGACTTTGCCAGCCTGCAAACTTCCCATCAGGAATTAGGATTATGGCTTTTGATTTCCTCAACTGAAGCTTTGTTCCCAACCCATCAGCACAGCAATGCCAGGAATGGTAGGAAAAGATCAGCACTTGGGAATTGCCACCTTTGGAATGCCCTGCTGTCTCGGTTTGAAAACCTTTTCCCCCCTGAGCCTAAAATCTCGTGGAAACTCTGCTGTCCACARAGAGAAAACCWGCYSAGAGGAGGAAAATGCCTCCAGRAGTCCTCCTTCCCCTGGGTTTAGCAACTTCTTTTGTCTTTCTTAAGCACCCAGTCATTAGGCTAAAGACTCACCCACTGTTGTCTCTTAGCAACAAAAAATGGGGGRAAATTCCCCAAGAGGRAGAAYAAAAGCAGAAATCCTAACCTCCAACACCTGCTTACTTCCATGCCAGAAGGAGGATCGGGACGTGGACATGGGGAGCCCCTTGGAGATGGTCCTGCTGCAGCCATTTCTGGTGAAGCATCGCTCTGCAGGGGCTAAGAGGGTTTTGGGGCAAAGAGGAGAAGCCGAGGCCTCAAAATCCAATCCAAAACTCCCTGTAGGGAAAGCCACAGGAYGCCTCCAAAAGGAGAGATGAATACACTTATTTCAAGTGGAGAATCTCAAGCTGGAGGAAAAACACATTTTAATTGTCTGCTGAMGGCTTTGCATGCTTCTGTTGCCTCACACAATCCATAATTAAAGAGGAGAAATTATCTACAAGAGATTCTTTGCGGGAGAGATGGAAAATGAGTTTGTGCTCCGAGCATTTCGGGCGATTTCGGAAGATACGCACCCGCCGGAGCATCAAAGCTGGAACRAGTTTTGAGTGAATAGATTTATGATGAAACACATAATAAAAGACATACTTTACTTGTGAAGAGTGGCTCTGCAAAACTTCATTTAATTACTGTTCTTCAGAGGCAAAAAACTGTTTCTTCAGCCACAAGATCTGTGGACTCATCCAGTCCCTCCAGACCTTTAATGCCTCCCCTAATATTACCAAATCTCTGGTTAAATTTGGCTGAATGATGATGGCAGTGAACTGACACACAACTTGCACCATGTATTACTTTCCAAAGATAATAATTTTAAACAGTTAAATACCTGTGAGACGCTGGACACGGTGAAAAGACAATTTCCTAGGGGATCTCTCGGGCTCCCAGATGCTGAGATATCACTTTGTCACCCACACAGTGACACCAGCCCTACCTGTTGGTCTCACCTGCCTGAAATATTAAATGATGAACATGGATTTTTGTGTCATCTCTATCAATACACAGAAATATTTGCTCATTCCTTTTTCTTCCCAGTTCCTGCCATAAGGAGAGGATGGACAGTGAAGCTGCGAGGCAACTTCCCCTTGTCCTCTCCCTCCTGTCCTTCTTCTGTCCTCCTCTTTGCATCTTGGTTTTGCCTTCCCCAGCCTTTAACTCCATCCCACCCTTCTCCTTGACTTCAGGCTTAACCTTTCCTTCCCCTTTTCGAGTCCAAAGGGTGCCTTTCCCCCTCCTTGTGCACTATTGCATCTCATGCCCCCATTTCCTCCATGGATAAGGCACTCTGGAATCCTTTCTCATCTAAATCTTCCCTCTGCAGCCTTGAGATTTACCAGTGACACGGYTTTGGGGACTTTCCCATTTATTTGGTGACCTCTAGGCCTGAGGAGGAGCAGGGTTTGTTTGTTTTTTTTAATCTTTCCAGCTTCCAGAGAAGAAAGCTGACAACAGCTGCTGCTTTTCAAATCACAAATCAGGCTCCTTTCCCTCCAGGAGGCTCCAGCCTGGTCTTCATCAGGCAGTGCCCATTTCTGCCCATGAAGGCAAAACCTTCACAAAAGGCTGGAAGTATTTCTTAAAAGAAAAAACACACCCCAAACTCGCTTTATTTGATTAATTTTTGTGCATTTATGGGATGTTTRGSGYKGTTTGCCCAGCAAACCTCCTGGAGGGGAGGGCACCAGGGCTAATAAAATCCTAGCAATCTCCACCAATTACCTAAACTGGCTTTTCTGCACTTAAAATCATGAGTTGGGGAGCCAGGAGCTCGGGATCTACCGGGGCCAGAAGCCAGGGCTGTGTTTCCAGCCCTAGGTCACCACATTTCTTCTTCCAAGAGATGCAAATTTTCTGTTTGTCAATCCTGAAGGGTCTGAAACAGACGGCCCYGCTCTCGGGTTGCGCAACCCGGCCKATTTCTGGCAAGAAGCGGTCGAGATTGCGAAAAAAAATTTTTAAAAGTGAGAAGGGGAAGAAAGTGTTTTCCAGCTGTTAGGGTTTAAAAGCAGGTGGAAGGAGAAGCACTGGGAGGGATGGGTGAGCATCCCAGGCACAGGTAAAACGGGCAGGGGGGGCACCTGGGATTTCACCTGATTTTATTCATCCCCATGGCAGAGCCAGGCAAAGCTTGGCTGGGGCAGCATCCCCAACCCACCGTGCGGGAGCTGGGGCCTCGGCAGGCTCTCCAAAGGCAGCGATGGCAGCAGGAGCTGYGGGTGAGCGAGCATGACCTCATCCCTCAGCCACGCCGAGCTGCCCCGCGATCGGAGCGGGGAACAGCCGCTGGCGGAGCACGGGGAGGGAAAACCCTTCTGAGCATCATCCCCTCCCTCTCCACCCCAGCCCCCGGCCCTAAACCACCCCTTTCCCAAGATTTCGGCTCTTTCCGGGGGGGTTTTCYTGCTGGAAGAGGAGCAAGGAGAGTGGCGAAGATGCGCTCATGGAACGGAGGAGCGGGAGAAGGGCAAGCCCGGCTGCTGGAGCGGGGAGGGAGCTGACACACACRCACATCATCTGCTCTCCGGCTGCCCCGAGGCACCATCATTCCTGGCAGATCTCTCCCTAATCCCTACTTTAAGACCTCCAAAGATGGAGGGAGCTTCCACGAGCCCCCGGGAGATTTTTCTTTTTTTTTTTTTTTTTTTTTTTTTTTTTTGGCCATGTCTCGCTTTTCTCATCCTGGAAAGGTTTTCCTCCGGCTTAATCGGCGTATTTCTTGCAGCTGCTTACACCAAGGATGTTTTGTGTCGTTTACTTAGATTTTCCTGGCTTTCCTACAGCCCTTTTCTAATGCACACAGTCTCTAAATAAAAAAAAATGTTAAGAAATTGTGCCCTCCGAGCTCCTCTGACTTTCCCCCATTCAGGCTGGTGCTTTCCAARCCCTTGGTGCACCTGGAATAAAATCCAATTAGCTGACCTCCACAAAGGTCAAGGGTTACTATTCAAATTTCAATTTAAATTCTGGATTTTTCCTCCAGATTTGCACAAGCAGAGCCATCCCTTGGGTCCCCTGGGCACTCCTTGCACAAACTCAGGGCTGCAAGTTTGGCCTGGGGAAAAAAYGAATCCTGATAAATCCTGCCAGACTCTTCCTGCAAGCACCCCAAAGGTTCTGGATGCTGTCACAAAGCCAAGTACCACAGCAGCTGCTGGCAAAGTTCTGCCACAAGGCCCCAGMCACACTGAGATCAGCACAATGTTTGGAGGTGATGGAAAACCAAGGGGTTTGTATGGATTTGGCACCCGGGAACCCGACAACGCCGTGGATTTCTGGCAGCACCCAAACTCACAAGGCCTTTTTCCAGGACGAAAAGGTGACAGCTGGGTGTTCACAACAGGGAAACAGTTTCCCTGGATCCAGCCAGGATGGGAAACCAGCTCATCCTACCCTCTCCCCATCAGCAGCTGCTCTGCATCCCACATCTCCAAAGGCTGCCATTCCCTGCTTCCTCAGCCAGCTGAGACACGAGGCCATTCCCCTGGACAGCAAAGATCACATCAAATCACCGCAGGAGGCTGAAATAACACGAGGAGAACAGCGAGAAAACTCCGGAGAGAAGCAAAAAAGACTCCTGTGTTCAGCCCAGTCCGAAGGGAAGCGCCTTTCTCTCTTCCCACCGCACCTCTGAGCATCGTTTCTCCTCAGCTGCAGCTGCATCTCCAAAATTCCTGCGAGATGTTTGCCTTGGCAACCTCACCGGGAGGTTTTCTCCGGGCTGGGAGTCCCTCCCCCATCCCCTCGCCCACCCAGGGACGAGCAGACAAGCTCGGGAACTCAAGCCTTAAAGCTGGAAAAGGGGTAAATGAGCCAGAAAGTGGAAGCCGCCGCCGGTGCCGGCTGAGCCGCGAGTGAAGGGATGGTGAAACAAGGTCAGGGAGATTTATACCGGCAGCCTTGGACGGCTTCCAGCCCCTGCTGTCAGCGGCGGAGCCTTGGAAAAGAGCAGGGAAAAAGTTGCTCTCCTTCTAGGAACCGCGCCGCAGAGAGAGCCCTGCCGGCGTGGCCGGGCTGGGGAAGCACAAAATAAACCCCACAAATCCTCCTTTTCCCCAGGGCAGCACAGCTGCGGCAGATGTGGAGTTCCGGGGCAGCAGAAAGCCACAGAACCTCCTTCCCAAAAACACAGAGCCTTAAAGATCCCCGGTGCTTGTGGCACCCGGGAGAAATGTGTGCACCTGAAGGTGATGTCATTTATTTTAATTTATAAATAAAACCCCATAGAGCCGTGTCTACAGAGCAGGTATTTGCTTATTGCAGCACTGGAGGTGAGGGGGATTTTCCCACTTAACTCACTCACCTTTGTCAACTGTCGTGTTTTATTTATACAATAAATAAATATTGTTTAATATTGCTGTGTCAGCATAACATCATCATACACGTGCCCGGAACTGATTTACACACAATTACTTCAGAGTTATAMATAATTTTTCTGTATTTCCATATTTATTCTGTATATAAATAATATTTCTGCACTGAGCTTGTGCTTCCCCAATTTAGGTGGTCCTGGGGGTATTCTTTGACTTCACATCCGAACTTTTCAACTTTTCCTCCTGATATGATGTTCCTTAGGTTTTCTGAATCTAATTAAATTCTCTTCACCTTGTGGCTAATTAGCTTTACATTTTTCCCAATTTCTCATTAGTTCATTTTGCTGCTGTCCAATTAGCTATACTTATCTATTTTAATTAGCTATACTTATCTATTTTTCAAAGTTAATTTCCTGGTGAGTTTTTGCTTCCTTGAGTAATCAGCTAACTCAAATTGCCTATTACATTGTATAAAAAGTTATAATTCCAGTTGTATAAGTATTAAAAACTATAATCCAGGTTAGATAAATATTAAAATATTGTGATTCAAGTTACATAGATATTTTATAAATTAGGCAGTTGTAACTTTGACCTGAATTATATTGGCATTACACCCTATCCATGGGATCCAGGAGGGTGTTAAACCTTCCAAAATCCCTCAAAAATGAAGGCGTCACTTCAGCTCAGAGTCTTGGCACAGGCTGGTGGGGACATACTCCCTGCCACCCTGGCATTCCCAGCCCTTCCCTTTCCCTTTTCCCTGCTGATGACACAAACTGGGTTAAACCTGCCCAGCATCCCCCCCAGATGAGCTTTCCCCTCTCCTTGCATTGACCACCTCATTAATTTTTCATCATCCTCCCGCTTTTAAAACACCAAAATTAACCTTTCTGCCGCCTAAACCCTAACCCATATTTTTTTTTTTTTTTCACCTCTTAAATTGAACTCCTGAGCATTTTCCAGTCCCCAGGGCCTTGCTCACCTGCTCAGCCCACGGATATTTTTCCAGCACGAGTGCTTTCGAGTGAATCTCATCGAACCCCATCTCCTCTTTTAGCCTGAGCTGGGGAAAATTAATTTTTCATTTGCTCAGAGCCAGAAGCACCCTGAGGTGGTGCAGGGCTGGAAAACAGTTGCATTTTCCCCCCTTCCCCTGCAATATTCATGGGAGAAAAGCAAGAAACGGAGGGAGAAAGTCATTCCAAGCCTGGGGTCTGTGATTTCTACATATTTCTCTGCAAAAGAAGAGCCAAGCCTGATGCTTYGCCTGATGTCCATAATTTCTGGAGCTTTGGAAAACCTCCCCTCWCTGCCACCCTCTACCCAGGCTGGCATCACCATTGCTCCTCTGGATTTAAGCAAAAATCCCTTTTCTCTGCACCCTCCCCTTTCATTTTTTATTTTATTTATTCCTGCCCCTGCTCCCCAAAATAATGGGGAATTTGGCCGTGCCTGGGGGGGTCCAGTGGGGCTGGGAGGGTGAAAAGAGGGGGGGAAATGAGAGTTTCTGGTGCTTGGAGGGTCTGGTATTGTGCCTACATGGCTTTTATTTTTAGTTTTTCAAGCCCTGGGCTTCTGCAAAAGTATCTTAATTACAATTCTTCGGCTGTAAAATGAAACCCAGATGTTCTCCCTTCTGCAGAGGTTTCATCGGGGGGTTCTGCTGGAGAGAGACACGGCAGCGAGGAAAACATGGAAATTATTATTATTATTAATATTATTTTAAGAGCTCCCACATCCAGAGCTCTGTTCCTGGTGGCCCCAGGCCAGCACATGCCTCTTCCCTGCTGCTGCAAATAGAAATGGTATCACCCCCAGCCCCAAAACACCCCAAATTTCAACCAAAATTGAAGGAAAACACTCCTGAGCTGGGCCTTGAGAAGCTGATGGGACTTGGGTGCAGCTGGCAGAGCTGCTGGGTGGGAAATGGGGGRAAATGGGGGATTTTTAGGAAAAAGCAGAGCCCCAAAGCCCCTGATAGCTGCAGCGATTTGGCTGGGGCAGGTTTCCCCTTGCAGCCCCACGTGCCAGTGGAATATTGGCTCCTCGGCACATTTTCCCCTTTTGATGGAGAAAAAGCACAGAGACACACAGAAATCCAAGGATTTCTGCTCTCCCCTAAAAGGAGGAGGAGCAGGAATAAAATCCCTGGCTGAGGTCAGAGCAGCCCTGCTCCTTCTACCTCTGCACAGCCCAAAGAGGGGTCCCTTTGCCAGGGCCCCTGTCTGATGCAAAAAAGGGAGAATCTGGCCAAGACCAGCTGTAATTTTGCACTTTTTGAAGAAAAAAAAAAAAAAAAAAAAAAATCCACAATCTCAAAAGAAAGGGTATCTCCCAGGCTGATTTATTCAGGAGGAGTTTCACAGAGAGAGGTGATAGGGCTGGGATGAAGTTTATCACCACGTTTTCAGCTCCCCCCCACGTGGCAGATTTAAAGATTTATTTATTGATTCTCTGTATTATTATTATTCTTCTCCCAGAAAAAGTTCCTGCTGGAAAGCTTTGCTTTCTTTGGGAGGAGGCAGCTGATCCAAGGGGACACGTGGAGCAGAGCTCCACTGAAATATTCCTCACACCAAATCCAAATCSAAAGGTTGAGCAGCAAGAAAACACATCTGCACCCATGTCCTCACTGGGGGATGGAATTTAGGGATTCCTCCACTTCCAAGGCAGATTTCGACCTTGAAATCCCCACAGATCAAGCCACAGGGGTTTTCTTCTGTTCCAAAAAGGTTTTCCTCTTTTTTTTTTTTTAAAAAAAGTGTTTTATATTAAAATGCGTTTTAACAGGGATTTAAAAGACAGGTTTTGTCCATGAATAGACTGCAAACACCACTCAGCCCTGCYGATCAGGGTTAATCATCTCAGTTTATAATTTTTTTTTAATTACATCCTTAATTGTTACCTTTCCTGGGAGACAAGAACACGAGTGCAGCAGAGAAAAACCTGGAGWGGACAGATCAGCCCACCCCAAACCCCAAGGGGTGGGGAAGGCAAATAGCAGCATTAATAACCCATTAATTAATTAATTATCCATGTAACATTTAATCTCATCAAGCCACAGCACAGCTACAAACAGCTCCAGTGCCACGTTACCCCCGTGCTGCAGCCAGAAAAAAAAAAAAAAAAAAAAAAAGGGGAAAGAAGTCACTAAACCACTCACTGCTTTTATGACAACGGAGCCAGGTTCCCAAAGTGGCCAAAAAATCCCCTTTGATGATGATTTTGATGATGAGCCAGGATATTTCAGTGTGCAGGGAGCATCCCACCTTCACTGTGTGCCCAAGGCAGCGAGGGGGGAAATTCAAGGGGGAATTGGGAGGGGTGCAGGAGCCCTGGTTTGGGTTGGAGCTCTCAGGGAGGGGCTCAGGGCAGGTCCCACAGTTTGTCCTCACTCCCCTAAAGGCTGCAAAGAGGGATGAGCCAGTGGGATGCAGAATCCTGGGGTTTTTTTGGGGAAAACGATGTGGTGCGGTCCTGTGGCAATATTTATATAAAAACACAAATAAAGCCTCTCTCCTCTGTCACAGCTAAAAATCCCATTTACACCGTTTATTGAGGCAGCTGTCGGCCTCTTTTCGATGTTCTCCAACTCCACCATCACCAGTGCCACAAATAACATTTTCTATCATTGGATTAAGGGGTGGATTGAGGTTTTTTAAGGAATATTGAGTTTCCATTACTAACTCCTGTGTGTACAACYGAAGGTGCAGCAGATTTTGGGGGATGCCAGCGTTTCCCCTGAGCTGCAGCACAGAGCAACTCCTTTGCCATTTTYCTAGGAGGTTTGGGGAAAAGGGTTTGTTGACAAAGCAAAGCCCCAAAAATGGGTAATGACMCCCAGAGCTATAGGGATGCCCTGTGACCCCATGGAAATGAGATGCACACCCGGGATCAACACCAATAGGGCAGAAATCCAGCCACAGATCCCTGAAATCAATCCCTTGGGACTGCTGGGATTTAAATGTTGAATTCTCTGCCCCAAAGTAACCTCAGATCCCCTCGGCTGTGTTCCCACACTGCAAACCCTGAATGAGGTGAGCAAAGTGGAGAATTAGGAGCTAACTGAGGGTCAGAAACCTGCAGAAAACCATTTCCCATGAAAATCAATGGAATTATCAACAAACTCCCAGGTTTTTTTAGTGTGAAAATGCACTTTGAGATCCATTTTTTCATAGATATTTTAGTCCACACGTTCTTTTGCTGGTGCTTCCCTGGGAAGAACTGCTGCTCCTTCAGGGAAGATACCCCAGTGAGGCTGGAGGTCAGCTCATTAACCCCATTCTATTAAAAGCTGCTTCTTTATTACAAATTTATATTCTACACAGTATAAAATACTTACTTTATACCAYAGAATCTCAGAATGGTTGGGTTGRAAGGGATYTTAATCCTCACCTAATTCCAGCCCCCACCATGGGACACCTTCCACTAGACCAGGTTGCTCCTSGTTGTTATTATCTAKAATTTAYAGTATTTAATATTTATAGAATTTACATTGTACAGCATAATTCTGCAAAGTGTATTTTCTATCATTTTATCACCCTGTACAATGTAAAAAATCTATATATGATGTATACACAGTACATACAATAAAATGTATGCTTATGGAGACAATATCTATTATTTAAAATATAAAATACACACTCTGTAATGATTCTGCATTTTAGATTTGTAATATATCTAAAATAACTCCTTGTCTGCTTTGTCTCTGGCTGAATTATTTCAGAATTCTTCCCTCAGAGCAGAAAATCCAGGCCATTCATGATTTTAATTTCCCATTTAAGACAGAGATTTGAGTTTCTGCCTCCCCAGCCCGGGGAAAAAGA
>NW_026623723.1:472139-473754 GCF_030028575.1 Malurus melanocephalus | reverse complement strand
AGCCCCAAGAAAAATGCCGCATTAAAAGGATTAAAGGATTAAAAGGTGCAGCATTAAAAGGTGCCACCCCAAACAATGCAGCCCCAAAAGGACCTGAGCTAGAGGGTACAGCCCCAAAAAGGTGCTGTACAAAAAGTGCACCCCAAAAAAGGTGCAGCATTAATAGGACCAGTGTTAAAGGATGCAGCACTAAAAGGTGCAGCCCCAAAAAAGTGCAGCCCCAAAAGAACCTGCACGAGAAGGTGTAGCCCCAAAAGGAGCAGCATTAATAGGACCTGTGTTAAAGGATGCTGTATTAAAAGGTGCAGCCCCAAAAAAGTGCAGCCCAAAAAGCACCCACACCAGAAGGTGCAGCCCCAAAAAAGTGTTGTACAAAAGGTACAACCCCCAAGAAAGGTTCTCAAAAGAACCTGCACTAAAGTTTGAAGCCCCAAAAGGTGCAGCATTAAAAGGACCTGCGTTAAAGGATGCATTATTAAAAGGTGCAGCCCCAAAAGAACCCACACTAGAAGGTGCAGCCCCATAAAGGTGCAGCTCCCAAAAGGGTGCAGCACTAAAAGGACCTGATTTAAAGGATGCAGCCCCAAAAGAACCTGAACTAGAATGTGCAGCCCCAAAAGAGCCTGAACTAAAGGATGCAGTCCCAAAAGAACCTGCACTAAAGGGTGCAGCCCCAAAAAAGGTGCAGCATTAAAAGGAACTGTGTTGAATGATGCAATCCCAAAAAAAGGTGCAGCATTAAAAGGACCTGCACTAAAGGATGCAGCCCCCAAAAAAGCACAACATTAAAAGGATCTGTGTTAAATGATGCAGCCCCAAAAGGTGCAGCATTAAAAGGATCTGTGTTAAATGATGCAATCCCAAAAAAGGTGCAACATTAAAAGGACCTGCACTAAAGGATGCAGCATTAAAAGGTGCAGCCCCAAAAGAACCTGCACTAAAGGGTGCAGCCCCAAAAAAGGTGCAGCATTAAAAGGATCTGCACTAAAGGATGCAGCATTAAAAGGTGCAGGCCCAAAAGGTGCAGCATTAAAATACACCTCATCTAACCTTCCACATCCCGCAGCCAGCCAGCAGCAAAAATCCCAAATCTCCACCAAAGCCAGCCTGGCCTCAGCAGAAGGGATAAGGGTTTKTCCCACAAAAGTGCTGGGCAAACCCCCAGGAGGGGGGAGAAAATCCCATTTCCGCATCCTGACAGGAATAAAAGGTGAGAATGGCAAAATAAATGAAAATGAGTGAAATTATGGAAAACATCAATAGAAATGACAGGGCAAAATAATAAAAATCAAGGTTAAAAATTAAATAATTGTGAAATACTAGCATTTAAATAAATATGAGAAATCAAAATGTAATAATAATATAAATTAAAAATATAATAATATAAATTAATAATAAATATAGATTTGATATAAAAATTGAAATACTTCTACTAAAAAGTAGAAACATTAAAAAATATTTAATATAAAATAGTAAAAGCTGCCACGTCTCCAGCTTCCCCTTGTCCCCTGTGCCTCTCCTCTCTTGCAGCAGCACAAACACACCCTATGCTCCCCACWTCACTTGTACTAACCCTAAAATCCCCTTTTCCAGGGAAATTTACAGCCCACTCCAC
>NW_026623723.1:469097-471676 GCF_030028575.1 Malurus melanocephalus | reverse complement strand
TGGGATGCCATCCATCTCCAGTGAGAGCCACCAACCCAAGGAGCAAAGGGACCACAGACAACGCCCCAAMAACCCTCCAGAAATCCTATAWAATYGAAGGATGGGTGTCTGCTTCCCARAAAATTCCCATTTTTCCTCGCAGGGAAGCCTCACCTGGCGCATCCAGAGGCTGAAGGGCCTCTGCCAGGAGTCCTTTTTCTCCAGGTGCAGGTAGGCATTGAAGAGGATGAGGAAGATGTAGCGCTCCAGGTACTGCAGGCTCCTCAGCTGCAGCAGCCGCGCCTCCCGCTCATCCTTGGCCGACTTTCCCTGGAAAAAAAAAAAGGAGGAAAAGCCAAAATTAACCTGGAGCCCACCCTCACCCCTATCCCGGAGCTGGGTGGTGAAGGAGGCACCAGGAGAAAGGGAAAAGCCACGGGAAGGGCATGGGAAGAGGGAGGAAYGCTTTGGGGACAAAAATAAGCGCTCCAGGCTCTCATTTCCTTGTGGTTTCCAGAGGGCAGCAACATTGCCAGAGGTCAAAAATAGGTGAGGGATGGCTAAATGTGGGGGAAATGTGGATTCCAGGAGACAGGGATAGACAGCCAGGTGCAAAATGTGAGCACTTCCCCAGGGAAAAACATCTCCCTGGAAGGCATTCCCACCTGCATTCAGCCTCCCTTCCAGAGGAAGAGAAGCTCTGAGGACGGTGAACATCACATCTCCCAGTGCTATTTTATTAATTACTTTAAATTTATCAATAATTAATTTTATATTAATAAAATTAATTATTAATAAAATATAAATTAATATGAATATGAATTAACATAAATTAATATAAATATAAATTATTAATAAATATAAATTACAAATGTATCTCTTATGATGTATKATTTACACTATAATGTTCACGCATTTGTTACTTCTATTTGTTGTTTGTACAATTATACATTGCGTGTAATTCTACAATRATTTTATYCGCATTATTATTGMTGCTGTTTTAAGAACAGACRAGCCCTGCAYRCTGCCYTTTCTAGGAATTAGTAAATAATAAYGAATCAGAGCCCTGATYCCRCAGTCCATCCCACAGACCATCCCAAAAATCAACAATTCCTTGCTCCAGTTCTGCCCCTGGGAAGAGGCGTCTCCTCCACCTATGTGTGCCAGTGTTTGTAGAGAACAGATCCTATTATCCTGTTATTTATCCTGGCACTGTGTTACCCTATTTATTTTTCATTCTATTATCCTATTATTTACCATGTTTTATATTATCCTATTTATTTTTTATCCTATTATCCCATTATTTATCATTTTATGCCATTATCCTATTTATTTTTCTCATATTACTTATCATTTTATTCCATTATCCTATTTAATTTTCTTCTATTATCCTATTTAATTTTCTTCTATTACCCTATTACTTATCATTTTATTCCATAATCCTATTTAATTTTCTTCTATTACCCTGTTACTTCTCATTTCATTCTCTCATCCTATTTATTTTTTTTCTATTATCCTATTATTTATCATCCTATCATCCTATCATTTCTCCTTTATCCCATTATTTATGTTTTCCTACATTTTCTCTATTTTTTCCTCCCAGTTAGGGGWGGGAAGAGGTCAGAACAAACCAAACCAAGCCCCAAAACACCATTTCCTTCCCTTCTGTTTGCCCTAACCCTGAAAAGCAGCACCTCCCAGTAAAAACCCCAACAATTCCCATAATTCTCTTCTTCAAGCTGCCCATCAGTGGGGGAAAATTAAATAAATTAAATAAAATTAAWTTWTRATTGTTTTAATTTAATAAAGAAATTAAAATAAATTMAAATTAAAGTGTTTGCATGTGGSCAAGCCAAATCCAATGGGATGGATGGAGTAGCCAAGAAATGCAAGTTCCAGTGAAAGTCCCCACTGGAGTAATAATATTAATTATAACTCACATAATAAAGGAGGAAAARCCAAAATTAAATTAAGGTACTTATCCCAAATAAAAATAAATTCATTTTAAAAAATGTGACAACAAATTAATGAATAATTAATAATCGCCACATCTGCAAACAGCCAGGTCTCCAGAAATGCTCCCTCTCCCAGCCCCCCAAAAATCCCAGAAATCAGGAGGCAAACCCAGGGAGCTGCAGGTGCCCCTGGGTGATGGAACATTTTGGTTTTCCTTCCCTCCATCAATCATTGGCAGTGGATAATGGAAACCACTAAATAAATATAGATTTATATCTGTATAAATAGATATAAACCACAGCTCGATGGCAGCCCCGAAAAGAGCTGGGTTATTCCATCCCAGGAAAAACGCCCCAGGCTCAGCCCTCCCAAGGCCCCACAAAATAGCTGCACAGGTTAAAAAAAATCCCAAATCTGATGAAAAATAACCCTTTTTGTCTTCTTGATGATCTCCACAGAGGCTCCCAAGCAAAACTGCGGAGCTCAGGTTCAGCTGGGCACGGATGGGTCCCTTCCCAAGGACAGCTCCCCTTGGCGAGCTCAGAGGAGCCTTTTGGGGCTGGAAGGAGAGCGGGACAGAGCAGCCCTGCCCTCTGCTGGATGAGGGGAACCCTTTTGGGATGATGGGAATGCTGGATGGGATG
>NW_026623723.1:462252-468469 GCF_030028575.1 Malurus melanocephalus | reverse complement strand
GATGTGGGAAATGAAGGATGGGATGAGGGGAATGCTGGATGGGATGAAGGGAATGCTGGTTGGGATGAGGGGAATGCTGGATGGGATGAAGGGAATGCTGGTTGGGATGAGGGGAATGCTGGATGGGATGTGGGGAATGCTGGTTGGGATGAGGGGAATGCTGGATGGGATGTGGGAAATGCTGGTTGGGATGAGGGATGCAGGTGTGGCAGGATTCCCAGCGGGATGGGCAGCATGTGGGACAGAAAGGGACCGTGTGACCGTGAGCACCGTGGTGACACCGTAGAGCTGCAGCCCGAGGAGCCCCAGCCCGGGTGGGGCTGTCCCCTCCCCATCCCCCAATGAACCCCAAGCCTGGTTGGTGCTGTCCCCTCCCCATCCCCCGAGGAGCCCTAGCTCTGTTAGGGCTGTCCCCTCCCCATCCCCCGATGAACCCCAAGCCCGGGTGGGGCTGTCCCCTCCCATCCCCCGTGGCCTCACCTGGCGGTAGGTGCAGATGATGATCTCTCGCAGGTGGTAGTGCATGGGGGTCATGGTCTCGCTGACCGTGTCCAGGGCCATGTCCACCTCCTTCTTCATCCGGTGACCGTCAGGCAGGAGCTGCACCACCTTCATCACCACCTGTGGCACGGGTGGGAGCACTGGGGCTTTGTTCCACTGCCCGGGAGAGGATCCAGCCCCTCCAAACCCTAAAGCAGCCCCAGCACTCACCTCGAACTCCCCTTTGGTGTACTTGGCATCAGGCACGCTCACGATTTCCTCCTCGCTCATCTCAGGGATGCCCTGGGGTAGCCAGAGGGGGCTGGGTCATTATGGGCTGCACAAAAATGCAGAGCCTGTGCCCAGCCCCTCGGGACCCCCAGCATTCCCCACCTCCCTGGCCACAATGTTATCCCTGTCCCAGGAGGGAGCCACGTGTCTGGACAAACACAGGACTGCTCCAGGCACAGGGTCAGGGTTCCCAGAGAGGCTGTGGTTGTCCCTGGACCCCTGGAAGTGTCCAAGGCCAAACTGGAGACAGGGGTTGGAACACCCTGGGATAGTGGAAGGYGTCCCTGACTATGGCAGGGGTTGGAACGAGATGATCCCGAAAGTCCCTTCCAACCCAAACCATCCCACAATTCCATCATTTCCCCTGCCCTTAACCCTTTATCCCAGAGAAGAATCTCTCAGGAAAGGGGTAAAGGCTCTCCAGGGATTCTCCCACATTTCTGGATCTCACTGGGRGTCAGTCACAACAGATGTCCACCCCCACAGCCCACCCTGGCCCTGCCTATGTTCCGTGGCTGTGACACAGCTGCCGTGGGCTCCCCAGAGCTTTCCCCAGGATTGCTGGGGATTGTTGCATCCCTCCACACTCACATTGAAGTGCCACAGGGTGAGCACAGCAATGACCATGGCCGTGGTGGTCCTGCCCCGGCCGCTGGAGCAGTTGAACACGAAGGCTGTGCGCGAGTCCTCAGCCAGGGCGCTCTTCATGGCCTCCAGCAGCCGGTCAAAGTCCTGCAGGATGGGATTTTAGGGATGTGGGACCCCTCCCCTTCACCCTACAGCCTGAAATCCWTGCTCCCTTGCTGCCAGATCCATCCCTGCCCACCAAATACAGTGCCCCACCGCACCAAGGCTGGCTGGGGACCACCCCATGCGCGGGGTACCTGCTCCTTGGGGGCACAGAAATCGGGGATGGGGATGCGGCGGTAGCTGAGTCCCTGGCAGRAGTTCCTCTGCTGGCTGAAGATCTCCTGCGTGGTCAGGCAGCTCTTGAACATCTTCATCTGCTTCTCYGCCTCCAGGTACACCTCCAGCCACTTCTGGCACTTCAGCAGGTCCCCCTTCAGGGCAGCCTCCAGCTTCTGCAGAGGATGGGGAAACCCGCACTGTAACGCCCACCCCTCCTAATTTTGGCAGCATTTTAATTAATTTCTTTTATATTCAGGCAAACACCCCAAACCCCAGTTCTGCCCAGGACCACAGTTCCTCTGTCCTTGACAGGAGCCCCAGGAGCATGCCCTCCCACCACAGTGGGCAGCTTCCCCACACAGCCACACTGCTGCTGCTGCTGGCAGCCAGGCTCCTGTGCTGCCTGTGTCCCCTGGAAATCCAGCTGGGAACATCCGCTCCCCTTTCCCCAGATGCCTTTTACCCTCGCTCTCAAAGCATGCTATAAATCCTTCCAGGGTGGATCTTCGCTTTGCTTCCTCGTTCCCAGAGGAAAACAAACCCAGCRGCTCCAGAGGGTGGGGAAGTGGAATCAAAGCCTGTGGGAATGACCCGTGAGAGTTCCTGGGAACATCCAGCTCACCTCCAGCTGCTGGGGTGAGGCGGCAGGCACGGGGATCAGCTCCTCCAGGTGCCCGGGCTCCCGCAGSGAATAGATCTGCTCATTCCCCTCCAGGACCACCTCCTCCCGCAGGTTGATCCACAGGATTCGGGAGTGTTTCCTCTTGGCGTCCGTCAGGTACTGCAGGACGCTGCCCAGGCTCTGGGGAAAGGCGGGCAGGGGTGATGAAGGGCCGGCAGCCTGACACGGGGTCCGTGCCCGAGGAGGGACAGCGTGGCTCACCTTGGAGCTGGGCTGGGCTGTGCCATAGACGGGCATTTTGGGCACCCTGCGGAAGTTGGCCACGCTCATCTCCTTGGCGGTGCTCAGCACGTCGGGGCAGAAGCGCTCRTCCGCCACCTGGAACAGAGCGACACCATCCCACCCTCGGGTTTGAGGAGGGCTCCCAGCRCTGCACAGCCCTGCTCGGGACAAAYCCCCAGACCTTCCCCACAGCAGCAGCCAGGACTCAAAGCTCCACGGGGTTTCAGAGGTGGGAGATGCTCTTGCACCAACAGCCCCAGCCTCCTTCACCAGAAATYCCAGACTCACACCACGGGATGCTCCAAACACATCCTCTGGCCACACACCCATCCTCCCACTGCTGGGGCTGGAAGGGACCCTAAAAACCATCCTCGCCGAGCAGGACACGGCCTCAAAACCCCAAGAAACCCTTGGCTTCTCGCAGCTCCCACCTTCTCCCGCCAGGCCCCAGGGTTCATCACTCACCAGCACGCGCGTGCCCTTGGTGACGAGCTCGGCAGTGACGGTGAGCTCGGAGCGGTTCATGTCAGCCTGCAGCCGGTAGAGCTCGGGGTGCCGGCACATCCACCTGCTGAAGCTGAGGGCAAAGCCCAGGGGGTACTGCCGGCGGGGGGCCGGGGGGGATGGATGCACCATCAGCCTGGGATCGCGTCCCCATCCCCTGCCCCCGCCCCACCGAGAAAACCTGCTTGGAAAACTCCCAGGGGAAAAACCCCGCCCTCCCGCCAGCAAAAAGAGGGTGAGGAAGGGTGTTTTTTTGGGTTGTTCTGGGGGGTTTTACCTGCTCGTGAAGGTAGTAGTTGAAAGCAATCAAGTAGAAATAGCGTTCGAGGCTCTGCAGAGTCCTCTGGAGGAAATACTCTTTGGTGCTGCTCCCCTGGAAGCAAAGGAGAGGGAATCTGATGCACAGTGCTGATCAGTCCTGCAGCCCCCAGCCCCAGAAAAAAACCCTGCAGTCACTTTGGAAGAGTAGTTTTATTTTTTAAATGAAACGTTTCAAGTTTTCCCATATTAAAACGATGCTCAAAGGCATWAATTCACATTTCAGCTCCAAACAAAAGCTTCCCTTTAGCACAAGGACACACTGGGAGAGGCTCCAACAGGTCCATGCTGTCACACGGATACAGTGTCCAGATGGGAGATTCAGACCCAAGGGGATGGCTCTGGAAAATGCAAGGTCCTGCCCSCATCCCAGCCACCTCCATGGCTCTYGGATGAAATGCTCAAGTGACATCCCTGGGGATGAAGGGCCCTGAGCCAGCCACACACCCTGCAATATCCATCATTTCCCTTTCCATGCCCAGAAAAATCTTGATGCCCTTATTTCCAGCTCCTCCTCCTCTTCTTTATCCCCACCACCCAAATCCAGGCGTGTTCCCGACCCGTTACCCCTCTCCAGGATGAGGCTCACTGGAACTTCCCATGGAAAATCCCGTAAGACGGGGCTGTGTGCAGGGTCAGCCCCGAGAGCAGGGTTTGCTCATCCCTGACTCATGAATATTTACTTGTTCCCCACCAGAAAAATCCGGCCTGCAGTCATTTATCAAGAGGGGAGGCAGTGGGATTTGCTCTGGAAACTCAAAACAAAGCCTGGGGCGGTGGAGCCCTGCCAGGTTTGAACCGACAGCAGAGCGGTGCTGCTTCCCGAGCGCACGGATTCCTGCAGTAAAATCCATCCCAGCGCTCTCACCCCAGGCAAATCTCTTCAAATTCCCCTTAAATGGGTGGAGAGAGGCATTACCCACTCGTGTTTCAGCCCTGAAASCCGGGTAATGTGGGAGTCTGGCTGCTCAGCATCCCACACCGGGACTCACCTGCACCTCCTTTTGAGGGCTTMAATCTCTAATTCTGCACCCCAAATCCAGGCAGAGCCCCACAGTCCAGTGCGATCCCATTTCTCCATGCTCAAAAAAGCCCTTCCACCCCCAAAAAAGTCAACCAGCTCACCCCTGGAGCACTAAGAAGTCCAGGCTGGTTTCTCGATGGCTGAGCGTTATCCYCTCTCCCTTCTCACCCTCCACGTGCCCCCGGCGCATTTTCCTGGCCCCTGGCCACTGTTTAAACCTGCTCTTGCTCCACAGAGACTTCAAATAAACACTCCTGGAGGCTTATTTACRGCAGTCCCCCAGCCATTTGCTCTCCAGGAAGACACAGAGCAGTTTTTTCCAGCAGGGAAAAGCTTCAAGGCAATGGGAAAATCCCCTGTGCCATGTCCGAGCTTCCCCTGCTGGCCAAGAGAACCTGCAGCAAGCACATGAGCAGCACCAAACACACCCAAATCCACCCTGGAAAGAATCAGGGGCTATAAAATTCGGGATTTGTCACTAAACATCAAAAAAGGGACAGTAAACACCTTCTTTTCCCATTGTTTAATAGTTTTCATGGGTTTTTTTTGCCATGCAGCACTTGGTTCGAGATTGCCCTTTACAACCCAACACTTCCACTCCACGTTCAACATTTGAAAGGGAAAATTAATTTCCAAATAAACCATTCTTCTGGGATTTATTTCATAAACTGGGGCAGCACTTCCACCTTCCTTCCATCCATCCACCTGTTGAGGAGCCCCCTGGGAACTCAGGCAGGGAGACCACAGCTTTCCAGAGTGGAAATTCACCCTGATGGCTCTTCAAAACAACAGGAAAATACCCACAAATCTACAACTAGGAAAGCCTGACCTTGGGTTACTGTATTTGCAATGATCCCTCCCAGCTCCTGAGGACTTCTACCATCCAGGCTGATATTGATTTTCCAGTTTTAGAGCTGATGAAACCAGGGCATAGGATATTATTTGCCCCTGAGGTCATCTACCAGAAGCAGCAACAAAGCCCAAACCTGTCTGTTTTTCCCCCAATCCCAGCCTGCTCCATTCTGTGTTTTTTTTTTTAACAACTGGGAAAAACAAAAAAAGAAAAAAGAAAGAGACACTCCACAACCTTCCAGGTTTCACATAGCTGGGAAATCTCCAGCTCACAGGAAGCTTTGRGTTTCCAGAATTTACATTCTTCTCGTCCCGGCGCAAAAACAGCTCGATAAATTTCCTGGTGCCGATGGCCGGCGTCCGAGCAATGCTCTGCTTACCTGGATCTGATAATCCTCCCCGATCCCTTCCAGCTTCTTCTTGTTCTCGTAGATGGCTTCCCTCATGTCATGCATCTCCGAGCAGGAGGCGATGGCACCGTCCACCTGGGGAGGAGCGAGTGGCAAATCACTCCATAAGCCCGGGATCAGGGGAAAACGTCACCCCTCCCTCTCAGGTATCCCACCAGCAGCACCCCCTCACCTCCTCCACTATCTGCTGGCCTTTGGGCACCGTCTCCACGAAGGCCTGGATGACCCGGAGCCTGTCCCTGGGAGATGTTTTAGGCAGGTGGGGGAAGCTGCAGYGGGAGAAGAAGGAAATGGAACTGGTCCCAGGGGGACAGGGATCCCCCCCAGTCCCGCCCCAGCGCCAGCCCCGCTTACTCGGGCTTGTGGGCRGCTCCTCGGTGGTGGTGGAGGATCAGGGTGCCCATGGCCATGGCCAGGTTGGTCCTGCCCACGCCGGTCTGGCAGCCGAAGAGCAGCGCGGGCGGGGGTCGGCCGGGGTCCCGCAGCAGCAGGCTGGGGCTCTCCTGGGAGGGGACACGGGGTGAA
>NW_026623723.1:458163-461447 GCF_030028575.1 Malurus melanocephalus | reverse complement strand
CTGGGATGGAGGTGACAGCCATGCCCTGGCATGGAGGGGTGGGTGGCATCTGCCTTTTGCTCAGAGGATGGAGCAGAAAGGTCAGGACAACAGGTGGCCCATCCTGGGCATGGGGCATTCCCACTCCCCTGCCCGGTGCCCTCTCCATCCACCAGCCTGTCCACCCCACCAGAGATGTTCCCACCATTCATCCCCAACCCACGGAGACCTCATCTTCCAGAAAGTAAAAAGGAAAATAAAAGCAGCCCTGACACAGAAAACCTTTGCTCCAAAGGTTTTGCTTTGCTCCTCCATCCGATCCATGGCAGATCATTCCTGCCAAAGCCATTTAAGGCAGAGCCACCTGCAGGTGGCCAGTGATGGTCACCTCCAGCCAGGGGTAGGGACAAACTGCTGGACAAGGCGGACTTCTCCAGCAGAATCCTACAGCAAGAGGAGTGGGAACTGCAGGCACGAGCATCTTCTGTCAGGCAGTGTTAAGGAAAACCAGAAGATGCTCGCGGGTCCCTGACACAGCCCAGGAGCAAATCCCACCCAGAGGAGGCCCCATGGAGCTGGTGCTTTGCCTTGGCTCACCCTGAGGAAGCGGATGAAGGCGTCGAACTGCTCTTCCAAAGGGGCTCCCTCGGCAGGCAGGGGCAGCCGGTGGTACCTGCCAGGGTGGGGACAGCCCTCATCAGGATGGGACACGCGGCTTGAGGGGTGCCAAGAGCCCCAAGCATGCACGAGGAGGAGGAGGAGGAGGGAGGAAGGACCTGTAGGAGGGCTGCAGGAAGACGGGCCTGCGGTAGACCTCGTCGGTGACGTGGATGTCCTCGTCRCCCTGCACGCGCACGGCGTGGGGCTCGTCGCGCAGCCGCTCGATGTCGTTGTACACGTAGGAGGTGCCCTCGCTCAGCTGCGCGAAGTCACGGATCTGCGGGAAAACCCCGTCACCATCCCCCTGCTCACGCCTGGCACCCCAGAAYGTGCTCCCCTCCCATCCCAGCTCACCTCCTTGCGGATGGCCAGCTCCAGCCCCTCCGCCCGTGCCCCCCGCTGCAGGTTCTCATGGAGGTTCTCCTTGCTCCGGGGCGTGTAGGACACAAAGTCCTCCTCCAGCCGCAGGAACACCACGGGCTCCTCACGGACACAGAAGAAGACGCATTCCTGCAGAGAACAGAGGAGAGGCTGCCTAAAAGCTCTGCTGCCTTTTTTCCACCCCGACTGCCACCCTCCCACCCACCTTGTGGCCTTCTCTCTGCAGCTTCTGCAGCACCAGCTTGAAGCCRTTGAGGCTGGGCTGCCCCATCCCGAACACGGCGTAACCTCCTTTGGCCTGMCGGAAGTTGGGAGCGCCGCAGCTGCCCGTAGTGTTCAAAACATCCAATTTTCCGTACACATCCCTGACCATGAAGTATTTCCCCTGCGAAATATCAGAGGAGACGAGGCAGGAAATCAGTGGATTCAAGCAAACTGGGATTTTGCTGAGAATAAAAATGGCTTTTTATAGGTGATCTTCAAAAATGAGCCCTCCCCAAACAAAAAACCCTGAGGTCCCCAAARCCTGAAGGGGTCAGGTGACGGAATTGGTGGCAGAGATGCTCACCTGAACCAGGTAGTGCTCCAGCGTGGCCTCAGAAATGCGTCCCACCGTGTAGTTGGCCTTCAGCAGGTCATCGTGGATCTGGAACTCCTCCCTGCAGTTGTACCTGCAAGAGCCACATGCAGGTGGGTAAAGGGATAAAAAAACCAATGGGATGGGTCAAGATCAAGGGAAAAAAAACAGTATTTAGGGAAGAGAGCTGAGAAAAACAGGATTTTTTCTATTTYGGCAAGCAGCTGCCGAGGACTTACGTGATGACCACGGGCGCCACTTTGTTGGTGATGATGGACTTGGCCTTGCTGTTGTGGAGCCCCAGGGTCTGGAAGGAGTGGATGCTGAGCGAGTGCTGGTCCTCCATGCTGCCGTCTCCCGGCGCCCGGCTCTCCAGGGGCGATGCCGACACCGCCTGCTGCGCCGCGCTGGCCGTCGTACCCATCACCCGTGGGCAGCTGCGCCGGGACAGGCAGGCAGCAGAGAGGGAAGGAAAAAAAAAAATTAAAAAATAAGGAGGGAAGGGAAACGAAAAAACGGAGGAGGAATTTATTTTTCAGCCGCTGGTGATTTAGGACGGGAAAATCCCGGGYAGGCACGGGGCAACCCCCTGCCGACAGCCGGCCGGGGAAGGAACGCTAAGCCAGCCCTTTCCCTCCCGCTCCCACAAAAGGCTTTCTTCCTGCCTGCCTGCCATGCAGCTCGCTCCGTCAGGGAGGTGAAACTAGGGCTGAGGAGGGAGGCGGGGGGAACCGGGCAAAAYGCTGGATCCGCTCCCTAAAATCTGSCGAGTCAGCACGTGGCACCGAGCAGGGACTGGGCAGCGCAGCCCGAGCCTCATCCCGGCTTTCCCAGCACCCACAAACCGCCCCAGGCTCCCTCCCCGCACGGAAAACCCTCAGAGAACRCGCATCGCTGGTCATGCAGGGTGTAGGAGCACGCCTGGAAGCTGCTTTTAAAGATGGGTTATCCCCATCCCAGGGGAGCACCCGGGGCAGGTGGGGACCCCAAAAGCAGCCCGCGCTGTGTCCCCGCACACGGAATGCAAAGGGCCRGCCCTGGCGGCGGCCAGGAGCATCCCGCCACACTCGAGCGCTCCGGGACAATGAGCCGACTGTCTGCGCCAGCCGGGGCCGGATCCTGGCTTCCCAGCGAAGCCAGAGATGCCAAAGGGGCAGCCTGGGAAAAGACAAAAGCTCTGCCCTCTCCTAACGAGACGGTGCCCGGTAAAATCCGCTTTGTGCTGCATGGGAATAACCCCGGCGGCAGTACCTGCTCAGCGCCGGGAACCCAGCCCTAAAAATCCTACAGCTGCTCCTCTCCGCCTTACAGGAGTATCAATCCCTTACTGCAATCGTAGGGAATGCGATGCCCCCAGCAGCTGCGAATGCTTCGAGTTGGGGCGGGTGGAGGGGGGAAAAGCCTGCGGAAAATGTGCTATTTCCAGGCGGCCGTACCCAGGCACACATTCTCCCCTCCTCCCCATCTTCCTTCGCCGCTCCGCGGAAAACTTGTTGCTCTACTGTGAATTTTCTGCACCATTAGGCAGCCTGGTTTCTTTTACACGTAAGAGCAGGGAGCGGGGAAAAAAAAAAACTAAAAGCAGCTGTTTCGGGCCAGTGCTGAAACGCTGCACTGAGGAGGACGTTTCTTCAAGTCCTCTTGAGCGTTTCTTTCACGTAAACGCCGCAAGGGCAAAAATAAAGGG
>NW_026623723.1:453356-458056 GCF_030028575.1 Malurus melanocephalus | reverse complement strand
GTTTCAGAGCAGGCGCTCGTGGTTTTGGAGAGCAAGAAAGAATGGGGCAGCCAGCCAGGATGCTTTTTTCCCCGATTTTGCTCAGAATTGGGTGCATCTTTTCAGTGAGCTGGATCAATCCCTCCAGATTGTTGGAGGATGGGGATTCCACTCCCAGTTTCRAAGCAGGCAGCTTCTGTATTTTCTTTGTCCTTCTCCCCATCCCCAGACACCCACCTTCACCCTAAATCCCCCGGGGACATTTTCTTTTCCCGACAAGCCACGCCAAGAAATAACAGGCATAAAAGACGCCGGGCAGATTTGGAAATTGCCTTTCAAACCACAAAATGAATGGAGAGAGGAAATCGCATCTCAGCTTCTTCCACSACTCGCTTGGGCAGGCAAAACTGAGCAAGAAAAGTGCCAAAATAACCCAAAGTGGGTGCTCGGGGAAGCCACGGGAACTGCTCTAAAAATCCCCAGGAAGAGGAAAGTGCTGGTGTTATCCATACTGGGAGCAGCTGTGTACTGGAATTGCTGGACACGGACTGGGATGGGCAGGGAAGCAAAACCCCATCCCAGGAAAACAGATTAAATGGTCTGGGCTGAAAATTTTGCTGGTGGCTGCGGCAGGAAGAGATGCAATGAAGCCAGCYGAGGGAAGCGGGAATCCAGGGAGCAGCCTGGCAGGGAGCAGCCCACCAAAGGGCTCTGGATTAGCCCAAAAATCAGTCTTTTCCCTGTAGCTGGGCACAGCAAACACTGAGAGAAGTTCCTGAGCTGAAACCAGATGCCCAGAGAAGCTGTGCATGCCCCACCCCTGGAAGTGTTCAAGGCTGGACAGAGCTTGGAGCAACCTGGTGTGGTGGGAGGTGCCCTGCACACAGCAGGAGGGTGGAACAAAGTGGGATCCAGGGCCCTTCCCACCCCAAACCACTCTGGGATTCCACGATCCCAAGCATGCTGGGAAGAAATCCACGTGGATTTTATGATGATTATGATGATTTTATTTTATGGCATTAGCCATCAGCAAGGCAGAGGTCTTYCCTGCCCCTCCAGAACCTGTTCCAGAACACCCAGCCCTGCCAAGCCTGGGAATGCCAGAGGAGCCACCAGCAGCACCGGGAGCATCCCCAAAATTCCATTTGAGCATCCCAAACGATCCCGTGTGGAAGAAGTCGTGATGCTCAGAGCTCAGCCCTCAATGTTTCCACCTCTTCTCGCCCTCCACCCGGCACAGAGGTTATTCCCACACCTGGGGAGCTGGCAGGGACTCAAAGCTGGAGCAWACAATGGACTAAATATAGCGGGAGGCGGCCGGGCTGGAGCTGCAGGATGCATCTGCCCCGGCCACCGCGCCGAGGAGGAAGCGTGYGCTTGCCCGGCTGCCTCATTGTCAGCAGGAAATAAATCAAATAAATCTCCTTCTGTGCATCCTCGAGGTCTTTCATGGCTTTTAAAGTTCTTCTAAACGAAAAGCAAAGCCCTTTGGGAAGGGCCAGCAGCAATGGTAGCATCCTCCTGATGCATCCAGCCTTCCTCGGAGAGGGGCAGCCCCTGTGGCTTTTCAGCGTGGATGAACCCTCGAGGGGTTGAGGGGCACCCCTGGGGCAGTGCTGAGCCAAGCAGGGAGGCAGGAAACACCACGGGCCAGCAGGAAGCTCTGTGCAGCCGGAGGGGCATCACCGGAGCCTGGAGGAAATGCTGGAGCCGAGCCCCCCACCCTGGCGTGCTCTTTAACCCTCTTTATAGAAAAAAAAACAAAAAAAAAAAAACCAACCCAGTGGAAATTAAACAACAGAGAACCTGGGAGAGCCTGCCTGTGCTGGGAGGTGTGCTGGGAACCAGGCTCCTGTTGTTCCAGGTGATGCCGGAAGGAAGCATGGCAGCTTCTCAAAAACATCACAAAACAAAAAGGAAAGGTGAGAAATAACACATTAAGCCATGGCTTGTTCAGAACGTGCTGTCCACCCACCAGAAATAAAAATCACATCAACCCAAAAGCGCTTGGCCATGAGCAGGAAAAGGCCCTGGGAAGGCAGCTCTGCAGCAGACAGCTCTGCTTTTACAAGCCTTGACTGATTTATTGATATCTTCGAAGGAGCAAAAGCGACCAGCCTCCATCCTCACAAGCTCCTCAGAGAGCCAGCAGTGACAGCCAAAAATAAAATTAAATAAGCAGCGTTTCCTAGAAAGTCCAGTGGTATTTCCCAGCCAGGCCAGGATCAGTTGGGGGTGACAACTGCTCCCTGCCATGGAGGTGACCAGTGACAAGGAGGATGCTGGCACTCATTGGGAATGGTAGCCAAGCTTCCCCTTCCCCTCAAACCTGGTTTGCTTTATTAATCACCATTATTGATCTTCCTTGCTAAGYACAGRSYGRGAGGAATTAAGGTCCTGGAAGGAYTGGATGGGGCTTGGAGCAACTTGGGATAGTGGAARGTGTCYYTGCCATGCAATAAGGTGACCTTTAAGATCCTTTCCAAACCGCTCAGTGGCTCCCTGATTTTGCAGAGAGCCCACCTGTAACTGCTGCCTCACACCTCCCAATTTTTAAGGCCCCTTGGCAGGTTCCCTCACACCTCCCACCAGTCCCTGGGCATCCAAAAAAAGTCCTCCTCCTTTTTGGGCAGGCAGCAGATGAAGYGAAGGGTTTTCTCAATGAGCAGAAGTGGAAAGAGGAACAAAGCCCYGAGTGGGAAGCGCCAGCGCTGCCAGCTGTGCCCAGTGCACAGCCAGGGGTTTCAAGGTCTGTGAGCACACTCGCTGAAGGGTTTCCTTTCAGCAGCACAAAGGGGAAAAAAAAAACAAAAAACAAACCAAAAAAAGCCATAAAACACGAAGATAAAGACTGGGGGCATCTCTAAAGAGACTAACGGCCTRCGGGCAAAGCTTTTGTCCAACGCCAAACATTCCCAGGAAGCACCACAGCCCCACACCCAAATCAGACCCGCCAGGTTTTCCCTGACAGAGGCTCTGTGGTGTCACCCTCCTCCAGCTGGCAGAGGGCAGGGTGTCCCCAAGGCTGGGGAACCCAGGCTGGCCCCCCAGCACAGCTCCCCGCTCCAAGGCCAGCCCGGCCAGCGCCACGCGGAGCCGGACGGGGCGTTTTGGGAAGGCGAGGGCTATGATTTGCGCTATTCATAGCAAACCGCGGCTCCCCTCCCAGCGGGGGGAAAGCTGCCGGAGCAGCGGGACSGCTCCATTTGCGCGGGGCCGCCTTTCCACGCCGGAATCTGCCGCGGACCACACCTTTCCCAAGACAAGCGGCACCTTATGCGCGCCAGCACCGCGGTTTGGGATGCAGCAGGACACGGAGCTCACGCTCCCAGGATCTCCTCCCCACCCCTGCCCCGCTCCCTTCATAAATAATGCAAAAATCGAGCAAATCCCAGGGGAGTTTTGCTCGCAACAGAGACCTGACCGTTATTTTTAGGCTCGGTGTCATTCGTGCAAAGACATAATCACTTCCTGCCTTCCAGGAAGGAAATGTCCCACCACCGCTGCCTGTCTGCCTCCTCCTCAGGCAGTGCCTGCCTGCTCCCAGCCCAGCCACCCCAAAAACCGCCGCTTTCTCSCATTCGGGGGGAGGCAAACAAGCGGGACACGGCTCGGGGTGCGGCGGTGCCACGGCCAGGAGCGCTGCGGGAAGACGAGGGGGTGCTCGCTCCCCCGGCACCAAGAGGATGCACCGCGGAAAGGGCAGGGGAAGAGCTCCGGAAAAGTCCGGCAGCCATCGGAAACGCAGCCTGGATGAGGTTTCTGCAAGTTTTCAGCCCCGAGAAGCTGGGCAGGAGCTCAGAGGGAGCAGGAAGCCTTGCTCCCAGGACATCCCCCAGGGCAGCGAGGGTGACCCGGTCCCTCCATCCATCCCTTACACGTGCCAGAGGGAAACCCATCCCGGGCTTCCCGCTTTTCTCGCKCTCCCGAAACGGGAGGCGGCAGAGCCGAACCCCACAAGTCGGTTTGGGTTTGCATCTGCTCCTCTTCCTCCTCCACCTTCATCCTCCCGGCAGGGAGCCCTCCCGCCTTCCCCCGCAGCACAGCCGGCTTTTAGGGATGCAAGGGAGCGGCCAAGAGACGCGAATCCCAAAACTCTCTTTGGGGGACTGGAGCCACAGCCCGCAGCCGTCCTGGGCTCCCAGCCCGGTGGGGCTGGCTTCCAGGCAAAGAGAGGGAGAGAAAAACCCCTTTTAAATAGGAAACACAGCTGCAAAGGCAGGAGAGGTGGGAGGATGCCACCCGCGGGGCGGGCGCTGGGCCTCAAAACCAGCGATCCATCTATTTTCCAGAGGTTTGAAGCCCGGCGCTGGCTCCGGATAAACCCTCATGGCCACGCTGCGGGGTCTGTGCTCCCGGGGCAGAATGAACCTTCCCGGCATTGTCCCGCCTGCCTTGGCTCGGGGGGGACACACCCAGCTCAAGAAGCTCSCCCGGGTGCCCATCACAAACAGCCCGGGGCGCTGCTGGGAGGCGGGGGGCCACCCTCCTGTCCTTTCCATCCCTTTCCCACCGCACGGGGCCGGGAAACGAACCCCCACCGCCCTCGGGAGGGGATGAGAGGGGCAGCCGGTCCCGGGGGGCGGATGCGCGGTCCCGGTAATGCTCGGCCCCGGGGTGGCGGGAGGATGCCCGGGACCGGGATGCGGAGCGGGGCACGATGCCCGGTCCCGGGGGTGGGAGCGGGGAGAATGCCGGTGCCGGGGGTCGGGGGGAGAACG
>NW_026623723.1:447434-452102 GCF_030028575.1 Malurus melanocephalus | reverse complement strand
CCGTGCTGCTCCAAATCAGTGTAGGGGACACCAACAGGGCACAGGAAAAGGAGGAAAACGGCATCAACCRGCACTGGGAAGTGGGGCCAGGAATGTAAACGCAGCCCCGAGCGAGTCCGAAAATGGTAACGGCTGGAAAGCAGGGCTGGAAAGTTTGTTCATCAGGATCMGAGATCCTAGCCAGGCTCCCGGCCTCCACCTCAGCCAAAATACCCTGCCCTCAGCTGCTCTGCTGCCTCTACAGTCCTAGACTGAAGTTTTATAAATCTTTACATTTATTTTAGTTCAATTCTCTGTTTTCAGATCCCAAATCAGCATCTGGAAGCTCCTTAGGGAGAAGCACATGAAAATCCAGGGATACATACACACACACTCCCCTCACTGCACGGGCTTCAGGAGCTGGGATTAATAAATAAAAAACACCCCAAAAATTGGGAGGAAATGCCCTGGGTCAAAATCAGACTCAGGGAAAAGCAGCTCCCGAAATGSCTTTTGTCAGCACTTTTGCCATCGCGCTGCTCTCCACACGCACGCTCCCGATTTCCCTGACGCTGCAGAACGAAACCGCTGCAATGAGAGCAGAATCCACCGGAGGTCATGGCAGGACCATTCCGAGCTCAGCCAAAGCAGGGTGCACAAAGAGGCCCCAAAACCCTTGGAGACCCCTCCCACCTTCATCCCTGGGCTCTGAATCCTTYGGGAATGTGATGTGCTGCTGYGGTATTTCACACACACAGCTGAGGCATTGGTGGTTTGCTGAGGCACCCACAAAAATTTGGGGGGTGTAGGCAGGAGGACAGGACATCCTGCTGCTGCCCTGTGTGGGGGGAAAAGGCTTTCTTTTGCTGCTCAGACCCTTCCCCAATTAGAGTGGATGGCATAAAAGAGATTGGCCTGATTTAAAAAAATTTAAAAGATACATTCAATTATAATATATCAACATGTATTAATAGTGTCTCATCCCTTGAAGGGTTCAAATTCGGGTTGGTGGACACCTCACTCCAAGCCCTGTCCAAGCTGGCCATGAATGCTTCCAGGGATGAGGCAGCCACCACTGGGGACAGGACAAATGATCCGTTTAGGGTATTTCTACACGTGGGAAAATCAGGTTTCTCTGTGTGACATTCTGCAATTTCAGCTGCTGGTTCTGGGTTTAACCCTCCCATGCTCTCTGGGGGATGGCCCATGACAGGGGTTTGCTCCGAATGGAATGGAAAATCCCTCCCCACCCCCTTGAATCACAGTCCAGATCACCTCGGTTTTAGTAGAATCAAGATCTTTATTGATCGTACTGTAACAGCAACCACCGGCAAGAGCTTTTCTCCTCCCAAACACCTGCTTGAAGAGACGGTAAAAAACAACAGAAATCCCAAATGGATCCCCTGACTAGCAGAGGAACGCCCCAGCAAGGCCAGGCACTCCCTCCCTGCTCAGCCCCGAGCCCGCTTACAAAAGAGAACCGGGAGAAAGTCGCTGGGATGGGGAACAGAGACACAAGAAGGTTGGAAAAGGGGGCGTTTAGAGAAAAACAAAACAAAAAGCCAAAAAAAAACCAACTGAACAACAACAGAAAAGGTTTCCCTCCGGCTCCTGTCCACTAAGTCACGCTGTCCTTGGATATTGTCTGATTATTTTTGGCTGGCAGAGCAGGTTTCCCAAAAGGAGCAGCTCTGCCCAGGGCGCCGGGTCCCCGCATCCACGGTGGCTGTCCCCGCTCCACCCAGGATGCCCTCGCCCCCTGCCCCTGCCCCTCCCTCGATCCGAGGGTCCCTAACCGACCTTCTAGGATCTTCGCTTCAAGGAAAATATATTTATTTATATATAATATATATATTTGTGTGTGTCCTATCAGCACCCACCCACACGCATATACATATTTCTACTCGCACTCACTCACTCGTGCGCCTACGGCGGCCGGGCTGCGCGTTCACCTCGCCTCCCCACGCCGGGAAAAGGACGGCAAAGACATCATCCCGTTCCCTTTTTTGGGGTCGTGCTTTTGCTTTTTTTTTTCTCCCCCACCCCCAAAAACGAGGGGCAGCCCGAGAAAAGCAGCGGGAAGATGGGAGCTCGCCACCAGCGCCGCCCTGTGCCAAACACACCTAGAGAAATAAATTACGGGATGGAAAGTGCACAAAGCCTGTGGGATGTCCCCGTCTGGGTACCGAGGTGGGGGGYGACCCCAGCAAGGGAGGGAGGATGGCTGGAGCAGGCACTCAGTTGGGGGTTGATAAAATGGCACTTGAGAAGGTTGTGGGGCTGGTGATGGCTCCCAACAGGCAGGAAAAAAAATCAAACCTGGGGGGCTGGTGGGATTGGGGGGCRCAGCCCGGCACCACCGCGGCCACGCAGGGCCTCACCTGGCACCACTCAAGGCGAGAGTCACACGGAGAGATGGGGAAAATAAATCCCATCTCCAGGGGAGGTTGGAGATGGCCATGCCACGCCAGGCTGGCAAAGGGGAGGCCAGTGTGAAAATGATTTATCCACAGCACAGTCTGGCTGGGAGAAGTCCCACCCTGATAATCGAGCGCAGGACGGCACCGACRGCAGCACCCTGCGGGTGGAGTGCCMTGWMCCTGCRGTGTCTGGCGAGCCCCCACAGCCCCCAGGGACACCCAGTGATTCCTGAGATATCCAATGGCACCAGAGGTATCTCCYCGCTGTGGGATTCACATTTTAAAGGGCCAGGGGGGTAAAAAACTTGAGCACTACAAAGCGCTTTCCCAGAGGTGCTTGGCCCCAGCCCGGAAAAAGTTGTTGGGGATAAAGTGCCCCTTTTTAGTACCAAAACAATAAAAGCAAGGGGGTTTTGTAACATATGGCTACRCTGCTGTGAGTCCTGGCTGGTGGGYTGGGGACACAGCCCCTGGCTGGAGGGCCAAGATGGAAGAAATCTGGGTGGAAGAGATGTGGGTGCGCTGGCTGATGCCATTGGGGACTACACCAGACCCCCGGAGCACCAAGGGGAACGGGCTGCCAGTGTTGTTCTCTGCTGAATGCCAATGCATTCCAGGGGAACTCAAAAAATACCCTCCCCGGGGTGCAAAAGGGCACATGATTTTAGGAGTTTCCCCTCCTCCCAAGAGACCGCCCAAATATTCCAGGAGAAGGGGGCAAAAGGGGTGGCGCAGCTCCGGAACACTGAGCTGCTGGCAATGGAAGRTTGGGGTGACAGGAGAGGGGTTCTGGGGGGGCACGAGGCAGCAGGAGAGGCAAAGGGGTGTTTGAAACAGAAGCCTGGTGGAGATCAGGCTGCCGGCGGGTGGGAGAGGAGGAACGGGGCGGGATCCAGAAGGGACACTCCACCTGGCACACGCCGGGACCGCTCACCCGCAAAGGGGGGGAAGACAGAGCTGCACTCCCTCCCCTCAAAAAACGGGGAGGAGGTGGATGGGGAAGGGGACAGTGGTGGGGACCACCGCCACCTCTGCCTCGCCGAGATGGATCCTGCTAAGCCGAATGGGGGGTGCGCAGGGCTGGGGAGTCGCTGCCTCTTCGTGGTTCCCGCTCAGATATCCATCTCGAACTGAGCGTCGTCCCCTGGCAAGAGGCAAGCAAGCACCATTAGAGGGGTGATCCTCCACCCCAAATCCCCCCTGCTCCGCCTCAGGGGTCCCTTACCCATGGATGGCTTGCCCTCCTGGTGGTTCAAGTTGTTGGTGTCAGCTTTGGGCTCCTCGCCGGCCTCGCCGGGGCTGGTGACGCCGGGAATATTGGGCAGGTGACAAGGTGGGGTCTTGGCCATGGGGGAGTTGCGGCGGTCCAGCAGGAACTTGCGGTCGTAGATGATCCGGGTGCCTGAGGGGAGGACGGGAGGAGAGTGGGGGAATCCGGTTCGGCAGCGCTTGTTTGCTGAAGGAGTTTCCCGGCGGGACGGGCGCCCCGGCCAAGGTTCTCCGCCAAGGATCGGCGGGGAGGGCAGCGGGGTGCGCGCTGCCGCTCTGCCCGCTCTTATCTGGGCACGACAGGCGATAATTCGGCGCTGGACAAACACCCCGGCGGGAACTGGGTCCCGGCTGTCCCGGCGCAGGGACGCGGCAAACTCACGGCAGGGGTGGGAACGCGTCACGRGAATGCCGATGGATGTGGCACCCCGGAATAACACGTGTCCCTGTCCCCAGCGGGGACGAGGCATGTCACGACCCCGCGCTGCCGGGCGGGGCAGGGCCGAGGCATGGAGCTCCCGGTGCGCGCGTCCCGCCGCGAGTTTCCTGCCACCCCGTCCCGGGATCCAGCTGCCGCCCCGCCGGGACCCTCCGCGCTCCCGGTGCGTCCCGCAAAAATAATAAACCCATCTCCAAGCGTTCGCTTCGAGAACAGGCGGCAGGCGCTACTCATAGACGGCACAGAGAGGGGACAGGGGCGCAGCGTGGCCGCGACACGCGGCGCTCGGGGCGGCGGGCTGGCCCGGCTGCGCTCCCCGCGGAGGCCCCGGCGGGCGCGGCGCTTTTACCTCCCGGTGTGGTGGAGAAGAGCGTCCCGCCGGGGGTGGTGCAGTAGTCGGCGGGGAGCTGCGCGGCGTCGCTGAGGGTGACGGTGCGGGTGGGGATGGCCCGGCTCTGGCTGGGCTGGCGGCCGCCTGCGGACGACATGGCCCCCGCTCGGCGCCGCGCTTTGTCCCCGCCGAGCGGCGCGGGCGGAGCGGCCCCGCCCCGCCCCCGTTCC
>NW_026623723.1:432944-447254 GCF_030028575.1 Malurus melanocephalus | reverse complement strand
TTCCCGCTCCCCCCGCCCGTTCCCCCCGCCCCTCTCCGCCGGCAGGGGGCAGGCGTGCCGCCGCGCCGCCCTGGCCGTGCCTCCCACGTGGTCTAGCGGTGAGGATTCCTGGTTTTCACCCAGGCGGCCCGGGTTCGACTCCCGGCGTGGGAAGCGAGCCTTTTTGGGATTGGAAGGGGGTGTTTTACCGTCCTGTCCTACCCGGGATTCCGTCGGCCGAAATGTTTTGGCTAGGCCGAGCTAAATAAGGGATGTGTCCCAAGCCAGGAAGGAGGGGTGTATCCCCATGCTCCACACTAGGACAGGGGACATGTTCCCATATCCCAAACCAGGAAAGTGGACACATCCCCATGTCTCCCACCAGGAAAGGGGATACCCAAATCCCAAACAGGGAAATGGGATGCATCCCCACATCCTATAATGGAAAAGGGGATGCATCCCCATGTCCACGGAATAGCATTTATCTCCATACCACGGAATAGCATTTATCTCCATATCCCATCTCCGTCTCCCATCAGGAAAAGGGCATGGATCCCTATATCCCAAATAAGGAAAACTGGTTACACCCCCTTATGCCCAGCCAGGAAAGGGCATGTATCCCCATATCCCACACGARGAAAGGAGATGCATGCCCATATCCCAGACCAGGGAATAGGATTCAKCCCTATATCCCAAGCAGGAAAATGGTGTAGATCCCCATATCCAATACCAGCAAAGGGGATACATCCCCATATCCCAAACCAGGAAAATGGCAAAGATCCCCAAATCCAATACCAGCAAAGGCGATACATCCCCATATCCTAGGGAATGGGACGCATCCACACACCCCAAAAGCACCATCCTGGAAAGCTGGGAATCTCAYCCCCGAGGGCCATGCCAGCCCCAGCACAGCCTCCCTCCCTCCCCTGGGAACACTGATCCCGCCGGTTATTTTTAGCGTCCCTCTCCGGAGAGGCCGCCGTGGCCGCTTTTCTCCCTCCAGCCCTGGATCCCCCGCTGCAAAGCGCATTCCCGGCGGGACCGGCCGCCCGCCTGCACAAGAGGATGGGCGAGGCGGTGGCCCGGGTGGCCAGGAAGGTGAACGACACGGTGGAGAACAAAGCGGATTCCCTGGGTAAGCCCGGCGCTCCCACTCGGGCCCCGGGACGAGGATCGGGTATCCGGCAGCAGGGCTCTTATTTTTCACTGCCACGGTGTAAAAAAAGCTGTCAGCGCTCCCTCCCCGCTGCTCTGGGGAAGGGAAAGACTTCCCAAAGGGCCTTCAGCTCCCCAAAGTTAGAGAAGGTTCCCAGCTGTGTCACAGAATCCCATGGGATGTGCAAGCAGTGGCAGGAGCAGATTTTTCCCCATGCTGCCTCGTCAGATTTGCGTTTTCCTGCAATTTCCCTGTTTCAGGCTGATATCCGAGAGCGGGGTGCAGTTCATCAAAGCAGAGAGATGAAAGCCGCTCATTTTTATTCCCGCTGGATTCCCGGCCCTGGGATATAAACCAAGCCGGGAGGTGGAGCTTGGTCGCTCAGGCTTTCCACATCTTCCTGAGAGAAACGTGGGAGGATGGAGCTCGCAGTGGTTGTGGGGAGGGGGCAGGAAGCAGAGCCCRTCCTGGGGCTGGGGTACAGGGTTTCAATCCCCGGCATGTCCCGGGAGAAGAAACAGAAACTACTCAGAGCCAAACAAAAACACCGCGGGGTGAGAAGCACGACCAAATATTTTCTGCTCCCCACCGCTTGCCGTGGGACAACCACTGAGAAATCCAGCCAGGAGCATGCCCGGGGAAAGCCCTGAGGTGGAAGAAGCTATCCCCCAGCTATCCCCAGGGCATTAGGGACACAGGGGAAGAGGATGACTGAAGCTACAGGCTGGCTGAGGGTTCCCAAAAGGGCTGTCGCAGCCTGGAAGGAATTACAATGGAATTTAGGGTTGAGAGTTACAATGCAATTTAGGGTTGAGCACCTGAGGCAGAACTACCTTGGCATTCCTCAGTGTTTGTGGAGGGGACTGCAAAGATCCCCATCATGGAGAGGGCTGGGCAGGGGACAGCACTCAGACAAATTGAGGATGAAGGAGTGGAAAAGCAGGGGGAAAGCACGGTTCCCTCCCGGGTGGATGCACTGTGAGGTGCCTGGGTGTCTCCGAGCACAGATCTGGCCAACTGCAAGCTGATGAACTTCCCCGTGGGGATCTACAAGGCCGTGAGGAGCGTCACCGAGGGGATCCATCGCATCTCCCTGGCCAACAACGAGCTCAAGTCCATCACCAGCCGGTTTGTCACCACCTTCAGCCAGCTGACAGGTAAGGGACAGCCGCTTTCAATCCTCCAGTACCCTCAAGAAGCCCGCGGGTCACTGCAGAAGGGGCTGAAAACCCCCTGAGAGTCTCCCCTGAGCTCACATCTCATTACAAGCAAGTTCAGACCCCCCCAAAACCCCTTTTTTCCTCACCCTTTCTGCCCCTTGAAGSAAGAGGACACCGGTTCTGCTCTCATCCACCCTTCCAAACTTGTGTCAGGCCGCTGTGGGGTCACTCAAAGGATGGGGCTGGGGGTGGAGGAGGACAGAAAAGGGAGCCTGGGGATAAAGGGGCACGGCAAAGATGAGGCCATCCAGACTGTGCCAATTAGTCCTCATCGTGAGACTTCAGTGAGACTGAATCGCTGCAGGAGATGGGAACGACCATCAGCACCAGAGGAGCCCAGAGAAAGCAGCCAGAGGCTCATCTGCTAAAAAATGGCCATGGAAGCATCCAGAGCATCCAGCACCACGGTCCTGAGCGCTGCAGATGGCACCGGGGCTGCTCCAGCAGCTTCCGAAATCAATTTTGTCCCTACAATGTATCACACAAAGACCACCGGGGTGGATCCCTGGGGAGGCTTCCCTTGTTCTGGAGCTGGGAGGACTCCTTAGGCTGGGGAAAAGGAGCATATGGAGCAAAGGAAATCAATTTTCATTTTCTAGACAGCACAACAAAGCCCCGAAGGGGAAAAAAAAAGGTTTGGTTTTCCAGCAAGGGCTTTGCTSCTCCAGTGAACAAAACACTCCGGTGCTGGGTCCCGGTGAGGAGAGACACCCCAAGGCTGGGCAGAGCCTGAGTAAGGCAGGACCTATAAATATCAGGAATTAGCAGGGGCAGGGCAGCTTGTGTGGGTATTTATAGAGCAGAAAGCCCTGTGTCACTGGAGAAGGGTGCTGGGAGGGACACTGGGATTTGGCCTCTGTTCCCAGGACTGCTGCTCCTGGCCCCACAGAAGTTCATTTCTGGGGCAGGGAAGCATGACAGAGAGGTGAACTAGGTAGAACAGATATCTTTCACATATAAAGACCTTTCTTCCACCATTCTGTTTATTTCTCAGAAGGGTTTCAGACGCATGAATTTAGAGAGATAGCCTTAAGCCATGACAAGCATCCATTGGGGAGGCAATTGCACTGATTTTATGAGAACATATTCCTTATTTTTCACAGCTTGAAAAAGGCTGCCCAATTTCATTAGCAAAGCCTGGGGAAACCAAGAAAAAACATCACTCCTCCAAGTGGTATTCCCAGCAGGCAAAACTACAATGGCAAACCATGGAAAAGAGCAAAAAAAACAAAAAAGCCCCATTTTTGAAGCTGGAATCCCACCGCTGGACCTGGCTTGTAAATCAAGCCACATATTAGTTATTTTCCCTTTTTTTTTTTTTTTTTCCCTGCATCCCACCAGCTTCCTTTTCTCTTTCCAGAGCTCAATCTGGCAGGTAACTACCTGCACCGCCTGCCTGAGGAAATCACCTCCCTGCTGCACCTCCGGGCCATCGACCTCTCCCGAAACAGATTCCGGCGTTTCCCGGAGCCCCTGGCCACTGTCCCCACCCTGGAGACCATCGACCTGGAGGAGAATGAGATCGCAGGTGAGGAGGGCATTTTTACCCCTGGGAAAGTAATTAAATTATCAAATTAATAGTCAGAGCCTCATTAGATGCTTGGCTTTCCTGATGTTTTCACTGCCTCCCAAGGAAAAGCTGTCGCAGGCACAGTGGGAATCAAGCCCCATTCAAGCTGCTCTATTCACTGGGATGTAGCTTCAGCTGGGAAGCCCCAAAATCACCAGATTTCACTAAAAAAAGGTGATGGCAGCACCTGGCCCCAGAGATGCCAGGCTGGGGTGTTTGTGCCAGGCAAAGCAAGGACACGAGCCCACCTGAACATTTCCCAGGGTAAACAGGGGCTGTAACACCACAAAATCCCCTAAAAATTAAATTAAAGGAATGSTTAGAGCCACTCGTCCCTCAGCCCTGCAGCAAAAGCTGAAGCCTTTGGAGTTTCCAAAAGCTGGGCAAAAGGGGCAGTTGTTGTACACAGAGAAAAGGGGATTTATTTAGGGGTCAGCTTTCAAAGAGCCTGGGCTGGAGCATCCCACAKCCCCCACGGATCCCCAGGGAGGAGAATATCAGAGTCCACTCAATTTTGCTGTTTTATCTGGGATTGCATCAGCTGCTGCTGGGAAAGCTGCTCCCTGCAACACCAGTTTTATTAACAGCGTCACATCAGCTGCTCCCCGGCTGTGCCTGAGGAAACACTGAATTAAAAACTGCTTCCACRGGAGCCGGAGAAAGACGTGGCTTTCCCTCACCCCCTTTTTATCTCCCACCTCCYAGAGAGAGCTGTCTCACTTCTGCTCCCCTCTGTCACTTTCTGAGTTTAATTGGCTGATTTCAATCCGACCTGGTCTCCAAACAGCATTTTTTTCCCCCGCTTGTTTTGCACGAGCAGGATGCTGCAAGGAGAGAATGCAGATTTTTGGTGCCTTTTTTCCCCACTAAATTGCAGGGAGGAAAGGCTGCATCCAAGGTTCCACARCTGGATGGAGAAGGTGGCTTGAGAATTTGGCTACAAGGCTTGTCATCTCTCAGCAGGCTCCCCTTGGCTGGGAGGTGTCCTCCAGATGTGGGGAAAATAAAAGCAGAGTAAAATTTAATAATTACAAGCTAAAATGTTGTAGGGCTATGTCTGAGTAGTGCACATGAYGTTGTCTGGCTGCAGGAATAGGGGAGATGAGCTTATTTTACACATTTTCTGGGAAGGGAAGAGGTGGAGAGCAGAAAGTCAGGGGGTTTCAGCCCATTTTTCCAAGGAAACAAAAACCTGGGTGATCACATTGTTCCTGCCAGCCTTTCCCAGACAGATATTGAACTGGAATGGTGGGGAAGGTTTTCCAAAGGGAAACAGGAGTAAAAGGAGATTAATTAATGCCTGGAGCCTGTGGGCTCTGTGAAAGGAGACATTTAGTGCCACAAGCCACCCTTTTCATCTAAATAAGCTCTGGACTGTAATTATGGATCTGTTACTGTCAGCGCTTTTAACTCTTTCCCTGATAATTAGAGCTATATCAAATCAGTGTTTTAAGCTCCCAAATCCACGGGGATGTTTGGGTGTCTGGAGCTTCAGCTTCTCTTTCCCTTACTCCTTGATGAATGGTTTAATAGGGAAGATGTTGAGACTGCTGMCAAGGCTGGGAGGTCATTGCTGGGGGTAACAGTGATTAATTTTGTCCTCCTGGGAATGCAAAGATAGGACAAGGGGGACTCGTTTCAGACTGAGAATAGGGTGAGAAGGGATAWTGGGAAGAAATTCTTCCCTGTGAGGGTGATGAGGCCCCGACAGAGAAGCTGTGGATCCCTGGTAGCATCCAAGGATGGGTTGGATGGGGCTTAGAGCAGCCTGGGATTGTGAAAGGTGTCCSTGCTTCCATCCAGAGGGGGAACTGGATGAGCTTTAAGGTCCCTTCCAACCCAAACCATCCCACGATGGTGTTACTCACTCACTGTCACATTCTGCTTTGATTTTATAAAAGCCTTTTCCCTCCCTGTTTTTCACTTTACTGGTGAAGCCAGCGTGAATAATTCAGGCTCAAACACACGAGCCTCATCCATTGGGAAAGCAGCAAGGGATGCTTGRGGTTGTTTTTTGTGGAATTTGTGGCTCAACCCTGCAGCTACACTGTGTGCCCTGCCTGTCCCTTCCTGCCAGGGGTGAGTCACTGCTCCTTACCTGGAATTAAGGTGCAGAGCTGAGCTGTTCCCAGCCTGGCAAAGTTTTGGTCCCTAAAATACTTCACATAACTCCCTAATTTAAGCAAAACGGTGAAAGCACTTTAAACTTTCTCCCTCTGCGTAAGAAGATGATTAAACTTCTTATTCCCCACTGCATTGGAAGATGATTAAATAGAAAGATCTATGAAATAAAATATTACTTTTGTGCAGCATGGGGGAAAAAGAGCAGCAAAATTATACAGGGGAATGGCAGTGAACAAATCCACCATGAAGAAGAGTTATTAAAAAAAATTAATGTGAAGTTCTGCCTGATGAGAGATGCACTCCTAGGGAATATGTGTGTGGAAAAAGCACCATTTGCTGGGAAAGGAAGAGAGAAAAAAAAACAAAGGCATCGAAGCGTTTGAGTCCTTTTCCAATATAAAATATAAGTTTCATGGTTTAAAAATCACATCATCATCTACCCAGATATAATTACAACTATTGTAATTATGCTCCAGGTGCTGGCAGCAGAAACAGGAGCTGGGATATAAAAGGTTCTTGTCATTTTGGTGGCCAAATTAAAAAGAAATTTGGTTTGGTAAATCAGACAGCTGRGCTTTGCAAGCCCAAATTATTGTGAATTGTAGCAAAAAAGCTAAATCTATCGCCTTTTAATGAGTTAATGTTCAGGTTTTCACATCAGTCTCATTCTTCTGTCCGCAGTGGATTCACACTGAGACCATCCAGGAGACCGGCTCCTTTTTTAAATGCAGAGTTCGTAAATGTAACGTTTTCTGAAAGACAACACCCAAATTCATGGAAATTGCAAAACAGGAGGGTGCCTGTTGTTGGCTGAGAGCCATTTCGCAGCCTGTCCAACGAGGGCAAAGAGTGATCTCCTGTCAGCCTGGAGAGGGCTCCTGGGCATTGCAACACTGGGAATAAAATCAGGGAATAAGGCTTTGAATCCCAGTTTAATGCCCCAGCAGRGCTTTTATTAGGACTGGGAGAACTAGAGGGCACTGCCCACATTGAATATATTGGTGTCTGTACCTTGCCAACACATCCMTTAAAATCATCAGATCATTTATGTTGGAAAATACCTCTAAGATCATCAAATCCARCCATTTGCTCGAGCAGTTGGWTGAATTAATATTKCACCGYGTTGTTGCTTTGATCAAAGCCTGCAGACCGGCAGGAGCAGGGCGAGCTCCAGGCTGTCCATCAGGAGGAGCTTKCATCCCTGCAGGGCACATTCTCACCTCCGTGCTCTCTTTGCAGAGGTGCCCACGGACAAATTGGCCTCCATGGCATCGCTGCGGAGCCTCAACCTGCGGGCCAACCCCGTGGGCCCCGAGGCGCGGCTGCTGGTGCGGCCCCTGGTTCCCTTCGAGCTGCTGCTGTCTCCAGAGGAGCCCGTCCCTAAAGCCTGATGGGGTGCTCGAGGGGTGGTGCCCACCAGAGTGGTTTGGCTTAGGTCAGTCCCTGCTGTGTCCCTGTTTCCGTCCCAAACCCGCAGCCAGCGCRTCCTGAAGTGCCTCGCTTTTCCTGAATTAAAACAAGCAGCAGGGCTCCTCCATGAAGGGATGGCTCTGCCAAATCCCAAGCCAGGGAATCTCCCGCTTTGGGAATGCAGAGGAGCTCAATGCATGTGGTGGGAGGTTTGGGTAAATTTGGGGGGAGTCGGATGTTCAGCTCCATCCCTCCCAGCTGGGCGGGGATGAGGAGCAGCCAGGATGGTGGAGGACATCCCTGCAGCTGTGAGAGTTCTCCCTGGAATCGCTGACACCGTGGTGTGCCAAGTACCTGATTAAATGCTTTCCTGTTACATCGGGGGAGTTGTATCTGATTAAATTCAAATTATCAGTCTCGTCCTTAAAGAAGCCCCTTCACACATCCCCTCAGCTGCTCRCTCTGCAGCTGGATTCCACCCAGATGTGAGCAGTATTTCCCTGGAAAAAAAATCTTTGTTTTCCAAGGAATTCTTTTTTCCCTTCTATTTTTCCACCATGGAATCCAAAGCGACCCAGTGCCAGYTTTTTTCCTCACTGCAGTAACCAGGTAAATCTGTAAAATAGCTTCTAAATTGACCTGGCACCCGCATTTTAAGACTGGCTAACAACAGACACAATGTAAATGCATCTTCCCTTCCTCTGTGGGAATTACTGAGTGAAGTAAATTTGATAAATTACTTTTATGCAGCTATATGGTATTTTTTTTTCCTTCTCATTGAACTATTCTACCTATTCCATCGTTTGGAACATTAGGTCACTGTCACATTCTCTTTCTTTTTCTTCAATTATTTTTTTTCTTCTTGCACCAGAAGAAGTGTGGTAGAAYGGTTTGAGTTTTAAGTCCCCATCACCACTGGTTCTTTGGACACCCTGTGGGTGCTCCCAGAAGTGTGCACCCACTTCCTGGATGCTCAAGATGTGCTGGCTCCCATCCCAGGAAGAAATCTCCTGGACAGAGTGGCATCTTGGTGGCAGAGAGGCCACTGCCAAGCTCACCTGTGTCCTTTAGCAGCTGGCTGCCGGCAAAAAAAAAAAACTCCTGGGAAAAACCCCAGGTGTTATCTCAAAATGCCTTGTTTAAACATTTCCCTATTTGCTCCTTTGGGTTTTTTAAAGGACAACACTTCCCAATGGTGTGTGCTGGCTGGGGACAGCCRGGAATGGCTAATCCTGACTTACAGACTTGCCAAACTTTGGTAAGAGATGTTGGGAATGCTGGAGGAGCTGGAGCTGAGTGGAACAGCCTGGAGCCAGGACCAGCATCCCAAAACATCGTGTTGCTTTTCTCTGCGTGCGAGTTGATGGATGGGGGATCTCCCCACCCGTCTGGAGACTCCAGGCGTGTTTTCCCTCCCGGGACGGACAGGGGGACACCGGCTGCCGGGGACACCGGCCATCATCTGCCAGCATCAGCGCGGGGACCTCGGGGCAGCGAGGGGACACAGAGCCCGACCCCCGCCAGGAAGGGAGCCTGCTCCCTCCCTCTCCTTGCCCGCCCCCGCGCTGCCTCATCTGCGGGGGGCTGCGTGCGGGTCCCCCGGTATCCATGGCGATAGGAGGCTGCTCCCCCCGCGCCCCCTCCCCTTCTCCGCTGCAGCCGGCGAGCAGCCGCAACCGGTGCGGCGGCACCGCGGAGGCGGCACCGGGGCTCCGGACCGGGCGGGAGGCACGGGGGCGAACTGCGCCCCCTCCCCGGGCAGCAGATCCCCGGCATGGCAGCGACGCAGCCCCCGGAGCCGGGTCGGGCCGGCGGAGGTGAGTGTCGAGACCTGATTTTATTTCATCCCCCCGAAAAGCTATCCACCCCTGTTCCATCAGAGCAGCCTTTCCCCGTGGTGGTTTCCCACAGCCAGGCAGGGACGCGGGTGGTCCATCATCCTCCGTCCAGCCCCTCCATCCCCTTGCCAGCATGTCCGAGATGTCAGTGCTGAACGGAGCACCATCCATCCATCCATCCATCCATCCATCCATCCATCCATCCATCCATCCATCCACCCATCCCTCCCTCTACCCCTTCATCCATCTGTCCATTCATCCATCCAGCACCAACCCGGCTGCTCAGCAGTCCCTCATTTCCCTTTGCCCATCTCCCACCTTGCTTTTAAAACCACCTCCAATTCTCCAGGATGCCAGCCTCCTGCCAGTGCTGCACTGCAGCCCCAGAAGATAAAGTCCAGCAAAGTTTTGGGCTTAATATCACAGGTTTTGGGCAATYTCATTACAATCTTTGTAATTGCTCCTGCTCACAAAGCTGGTTCACGCATCTGATGTAGGCTACCTGGAGAATCCAGCCCCCTCAATCCCGCTACTCCCTCACCTCTCCAAGAGGYTCCTTCTTCCCCCCGCACCTTTCTGAAGCCCCACTGGGAACGTGTTGCCCAAATCCCGCATCCAGCACGGAGGTATTAGGGGTTGGATAGGATTCCTGGATGATTCCTGGATTCCTGCCTGCTGGAACCTTGAGGAAGCCGRTGGTCCCGRTGGCTGGGAAAAGCATCTTGSCTGGCGAGCTGAGCGCCGGCGTGGSCACAGGGATAGGGGAACGCTCCAGCTGCCCACCACACGGCGGCTCCGAAGGGCTGTCTCAGAGCAGGGAGACCCGCAGGGGCTTCGGCTGAGCCTTGAAGCTGAAATGCACCTTTCCTTGTCTTAGCACTGCAGCCCGGATTCTCCCGGAGTCAGCTCCCGTCACCGCCGCAAGCATCCTCCCGCATCCCTGCCTGCGTCAGGCTGGGGAAGCCCGAGGGAGGGAGCTGCCCGGAGCTGCTGCCCGTTCAGTCCGGAGTGACACAATGCCACCCCCCACCTCCATCAGAAGCTCCCAGATAACGATAATTATTATTATAGTATTATAATTAATTATATAATTATATAWTATAATTTATTATATTAAAATTCATTACATTACTATAATAATTATATTATTATATTACACTGTATGTTATTTTAATTACTGCTTTATATGTAAGGTGAGCACAGGCTCTGCCCCAGCCCCTTTCCCTTGGTTATTGCAGCTTGCCAGGAAAAATAAGATTTTGTGGAATATCAAATTGTAAACCTTGGAAGCACAAGGAGAAGCAGCAGCAGCCACCCGGGGGCAGGGATGCTCCCAGTCCAGCCGTGACTGGGACCACWCTGAAATAGCTCCTATAAGGCCAGAGCACTGACTGTCAGGACGTGGATTTATCTTCCTCAAATCATCCCTAAAAAAAAGCCTATGAGATCAGGAAATCTTCTGGGCTGCTCTAATTCCTCATCAAAAGAATGTTAAAAATAATAATGGTATCAAGTAATAATGATATCAAATAATAATGATGTCAAATAATAAGTATATCAAATAATAATGATATCAAATAATAATGATATCAAATAATAATTATATAAAATAATGATATCAAATAATACTGATGTAAAATCATTATTCAGCTGAGATGCTGCAGAACCTCGAGCTGTGTAACCCAAGGAGGAGACTTGTTGGGGCACTGAGATGATTCCAGGAGGATACATCCCAGTCAGGCTATGCCCTGGAATAAATGTCAAGACCCACCTCTGGAGGCATTAAGAAATTAAAGGAATAACTGCTTTATTCTCTCCTGGCTTTTATTTTCCGGCCTTCTCTTCCCCAGGCCCTCCCAATGGCACCTGGTGGCCCAACGCCAGCGCCGGCCACCTCCCGAGGGAGAACTACACCTTCCTGGCGTACTACCAGCACTCCTCCCCCGTGGCCCTCATGTTCATCCTGGCCTACACCTTCATCTTCCTCATGTGTGTGATCGGCAACGTGCTGGTGTGCTTCGTGGTGGTGAAGAACCGCCAGATGCGCACGGTCACCAAYGTGTTCCTCCTCAACCTGGCCATCAGCGACCTGCTGGTGGGCATCTTCTGCATGCCCACCACCTTGGTGGACAACCTCATCACAGGTGAGCGGGGCAGAGGAAGGGGTGACACGTGAGGCACAAAGTGTCCCCTGTGCATGAGTGGAAAACATCCCTTTTTTTTTTTTTTTTTGAGGTTTTGGTGATTTGTGGCAAAATAAGTTTGACCCTAACACTGCATTTGCATATTTGTTTGAAGTTCAGCCATTCTTCATCAAGCAAAATTTAAAAAACCCCTTATTTTTCCTGCATCCACCTTCTCCCATGCTGGCTCAGCTCTGCCTGTTGACCTTTCCAAAGTTAAGGGAGTTGGGAGGATTCAGCCACAGCAGCAGCTAGGCCATAGGGCAGGGTTTGTATTTATTGATTAAGGGGTGTGATTTATTTATTGCCTTGGAATTGGGGTCAAGAAACAAGATGAAAGTCCTTCTGATTGAAGATCCCAAAGTCAGCAGGAGAAAGGACAGCTCCATGCTCCTTGAGTTTCTAAGTGTAATGTGCACCTTTTTTACCAATTTTGGGGTTTTCCTCCATGCTGCTAAAAGCCATCTCCATACCAGACCCTGTTAGGAGCAGGATTTAGCATCACCCCCCAGCAACAACACAGTGCATAGGGACATCGAAAGGGAGCTGGAGGGGCCAGAGGCACCTACAACCTCCACGGTGTCCCCTCACAGGCTGGCCCTTTGACAACACCATGTGCAAAATGAGCGGCCTGGTGCAGGGCATGTCCGTCTCCGCCTCCGTTTTCACGCTGGTGGCCATCGCYGTGGAGAGGTACGTTGGTGTGGGRATGTGGGGACATGGGGACCGAGCCATCTCCAGCAGGTCCAGGTGTCCTGTGTGGTTTCCCCAGCGGAGAAAGCTCCTGGGGATGTCAGGAATGTGTCACAGCTCTCCAGGAGGASCCCAAACCTATCCATGGGGCATTCCAGCAAGGTGCCCTTTCCCACATTGGGCTGAAAACTCCAAAGCTGGACACACCCCAACCTCGCCTGCCACCCAAAGCCACAYGTAAAGAACAACCCACCTCACCCTCCAGTCCCACCCCCGGGTCCCAGCCGCTCTCATTCCCCAAGGATGTCCCACCACGTGCCCAAAACCACCACCATGTGTCCTCCTGCAGGTTTCGCTGCATTGTCCACCCCTTCCAGCAGAAGCTGACYCTGAGGAAAGCCCTGCTGACCATCGCCGTCATCTGGGTGCTGGCCCTGCTCATCATGTGCCCCGCTGCCGTCACCCTGACCGTCACCAGGGAGGAGCACCACTTCATGGTGGACACCTACAACAACTCCTACCCTCTCTACTCCTGTTGGGAGGCCTGGCCCGAGATGGGGATGAGGAGGATCTACACCACCGTCCTTTTCTCCCACATCTACGTGGCTCCCCTCGCCCTCATYGTCGTCATGTACGCCCGCATCGCCTTCAAGCTCTTCAAATCGGTGGCACCCGCCCACGGCGGAGAGGAGTCGGAGGGGAGGAGGATCTCYCGGAGGAAGGCCAAGGTCATCAACATGCTCATCATCGTCGCCCTCTTCTTCACCATCTCCTGGCTGCCCCTCTGGACGCTGATGCTGCTGACAGACTACGGGCGGCTGAGCGAGGGCCAGCTCCGCCTGCTCTCCATCTACGTCTACCCCTTCGCCCACTGGCTGGCCTTCTTCAACAGCAGCGCCAACCCCATCATCTACGGCTACTTCAACGAGAACTTCCGCCGCGGCTTCCAGGAGGTGTTCAGGGCCCCGCTGTGCTCGCTCCACTGCCACCGCGGGCCCTACAACCCCCAGAGCCGCGGCCACGGGACCCTCCTGGGCTCCCGCAACCGCGTCTTCACCCGGGCGCGAACCAGCGACTCGCCGGCCGTGTCCGAGTCGGGACCGCTGGCCCCGCGCCGCGCCGGCATCCCTGCATGGGATGGCTGAGGAGCCACGACCGCCAAACAACGCCGGAACAAGGGTGAGGAGTGGGGATTTGCCACATGGTGGCCAAGAGACATCGAAATAAAAGCGTGTCCTACTGATGCTGTGTCCCCGGCTTGGCTCCTCCGCTTCCCCCATGGCACCATCCAAGAGGGTCCCCAGCCACAACCCCCTTTACCCAGCCCCAGTCCAGCTTGGAGCCAGGGAATGCAGGGATCCAGGAGGAGGGAGAATGGGGCCATCCTGTGCCGTGCTTGGCCATGCCATAGAGAGCAGGCAGCACCAAGYCATGCCATGCTGGACCATGCCAAACCGTGCTGCCATGGCCATACCAGGCAGGACSAAACCATATTGTGCCAGACCATGATATCCCATCCTATCATGGCCATGGGGAATGGACCATTCCWTGGCCATTCCATGGATGGGCAACGCTGTGGCTGTGCTGTACCGGGGCATCCCACACTGCTGTGGCCATGCTGGACAAAGGCTGGACCACTCCATACCGCATGACTGTGTCCCTGCTGGACCAAACCATGCAATCCAGGACCACGCCACCTCTTGCTATTGTGGCCATTCCGGACCACATCCTGCCGGACTGCAGTGGCCATGCCAGTCCGTGCCATGTGGCCATTCCGGACCACATCCCGCCGTACTGCAGTGGCCATGCCAGTCCATGCCATGTGGCCATTCTGGACCACATCCCGCCGCACTGCAGTGGCCATGCCAGCCCATGCCACCCCATACTGCAGTGGCCACGTCAGGCAGGACCATGCCACCCCAAACCGCTGTGGCAAGACCAAGCCATGCCATGCCAGTTCATGCCACCCCATGCTGTTACACCTGTGCTAGGCAGAATCATGCCATGACAGACCAAGCCAACCCACGCTTCTGTGGCCATGCCAGGTGGCTCATGTCATGTGGGCCACACCATCCCTTGCTGCAGTGGCCATGCTGAACCAYGTCAGGCCAGGACCATGCTGTGCTGGTCCATGCCA
>NW_026623723.1:422547-431487 GCF_030028575.1 Malurus melanocephalus | reverse complement strand
GTGCCGCGTGGCGGGGCGGGCCGGGCGCGCATGCGCAGTGCTCCCCGGCGGCGGCGGGCGCGGGCGCTTGCGCGGAGCGGCGATGTCGGGGTACGGCGTGGAGGAGCGCGCCGGGCCGCACAGCCCCGAGTACCGGCTCTTCTTCAGTGAGTGCCGGCCCTAGCAGCACCCCCGTGCCTCTTTCTAACCCTCCCCGCCCCGCCGGCGCTCGCCCGAGCCCGCGCGGCCGTGAGCTGTCGCGGTGTCCCCCCGGCATCTCACTCACTCGCGGTCCCTTCCTTTTGCCTTGCAGAGGATGCCGCCGGGCGCTACATCTCCCCGTTCCACGACATCCCCATCTACGCGGACGCCGGGAAGGTAAGAGGGAGTCCTGAAACACGCAAGGGACCCGGGATCCTGAAACATCCAAGGATCCAGCAGTTCCTGGACCCAGGAGATAGGGGTTCTGAAACATCCAAGAGAGCGGGGGATCCTGAAACATCCAGGGGACCAAGAGGTCCTGAAACATCCAGGGGAGCGGGTGGTCCTGAAACATCCAGGGGAGTGTGGGGTCCTGAAACATTCAGGGGGTCCTGAAACATCCAGGGAATCCTGAAACATCCGGGGACCTGGGGGATCCTGAAACATTCAAGGAACCAGGAGGTGCTGAACCCCGGAGATCGGGGTCCTGAAACATCCAAGGGAGCGGTGCTGAAACATTCAGGGAATCAGGGAGTCCTGAAACATGCAGGGGACCAGGGGGGGTCCTGCAGCCTGGAACAGCTGGGGGAGGCTCCCGGTTCCCCRTGCTGCAGGAGCACGTTATAGAGGCACTGCCTAACCCTGCAAGGAATGAGTTTCTTGCYGTCCTGGCCTCGGGTGGAGGGACCCAGGAGGAGAGAATGGATGATCTCATTCTCGTTTTTTGCGTCAGAGATGCGAGTGGTTGGCTTGGGCTTATCCATGTAGGCATTTTGGGATAGCTAAGCAGAAAACTGTTGGTGTTTTTTTTTTGTTGTTTTTTTTTTTTTGTAATTTCTACATCCATTCCTATGGGAGCTGCATGATATTTCAGGCTTGGATTTTGACTGCAGTACAGCCACTTTATGCCTGCAGTATAACCCAACACCAAACAGAGGGTGAGGATGTTAAATTCCTTCTATAGCACCTCCTGGGAGCTCTGGCCTCACCAAACCTGCCTCTTGCAGCACTGCAGGGCTTTCACATCCTTGTGGCAGCCAGTGATTAGTCAAATGAGGCTGTTCTGAGTCAAAAATGCCCCAGSTTCAGGAAATCAAAATGGTTGTGTTTCAGTTTTCATTTAATGCTTTTTCAGCACTACCTCAGGCTCTCTGACTGTGTCCTTTACTGCTGCAGCTTGTTTCTTTCTCTGACATGTACTAAAAAGCTGTGCAGCTCARGAAATGGAGTGGACCAACTCATACTTGTTAGAGAGAGGTAAAATTCGGAGGTGGGTTCTGGGAAAGGAAAAGAATATGCAGATTTGGGAGATAAACCTCTACAAAGCTGCTGATGGAGGTACTGAGGTGGAGGTGATGGAGCTACCTGAGGTGCAGGTGTCAGAATACATTCTGGGAAGTCTGAAGTGGCTTTTGCCTTCTCAGAAGGGAAAAGATGGGCTGTAGTTATCAAGGGTAGTGGTGAAGCAGTTCCTGTAGCTCAGTAGGGAAGCTGTTCCCAGGGCAGGTAACCCAGACAAGGAAAATCCAGGTAAAGCCACGCTTTGCAGACAGGGGAGGAAGGAGCAGGGGAGTGAGCACAGGGGTGGGGAGGATTTCCTTGAACTGGTAATGCTTAACAGGGGAAGCTGGGCTACTGGTGTGCCCTTAGGCACGCAGCACTGCTGCTGGCACCTCTGTGCCCAGACATTCAGAGAGAAAAGTCACAACAGCTGAAGGTCACAGCCCCTGAAGTTACACAATAGTGCTGCTCCCATGGGACTCTCTCTGTGGCTGGAGTGCCTCAGCACTGAGGTTTTAGTCATCCCTTGGCAGGTGGGCTGCCAGCCACCTGACAGAGCCCAGCTTGGAGCAAAAGGTTGTCTCACTCTGTCTGGGCTCCTTGATCCTTATCCTCGGACTCCTAAGACGCTGAGAGGATTGCAGGGTGGGTTTTTTTCAGTCTCAGGCTGGGCTGTGTCGACCTTATCTGGACTTGTGTCATTGCGAAGGGGTGACCTTGGGCTGCTCCCTGTGTGTCTTAGGCCAGGCTRGACCTCGGGGAAGCTTCAGTTCTGACAAAGATGCAGCCCCAAGTCATCTTTCCCTGCCTGCAAAGCCTGCAAAGCACCCAGCCCAGCCTGTTCCAGTTGCCTCACTCCTTTCCTCGAGTTAGGAATAAAAATAGTTATACACCTTGCTACACATAAAATGCAAATGAGCAGTGACCCCCTGCCAYTAAGGGGGTGTAATAAAGCTTTGCCAGGGAAGGGTGTGGGCAGAGTCAGTGATGTAACAGCGTTGTTGCACAATATCAATCCAATTATGGTGCAATACAGGTTCGAGGGACTTTGCCATGCTAATACTGCTTAAGGTGGGGATTAGAAACCTTGCCCAGGCCGGGGAGCAAGGTCTGACTTTTTGTTAAAAAACCATAATCTCTTCAAACAGCAGATGTTAAGGTTCAAGCATGGAAAAGCTTGTTTGGAGAGGAGGCTGACACTGAGCTTTCAGCCCAGGTGGATCAACAGCAGATGTTTTCAGGTGTCACCTGTAAACGAGATTCTGAGATGTAGTKCTGTATTCCTCCCCCACATTTTTATCCTCACGCCATACCACTGGCAAGGTCTGCCTTTRGAGGAGTGTCAGCTTGGTGAAAGGSCATCCTTCCCTATATCATAACTAGAATATTTGGGATTGATGTTCTTGCTCATTTAGGGCAGTCCACGGATACCCACCTTATTAAATAAATGGCTTGTCCTGTTAGTGTTGTCTTTTCTGAATGGCCAGAATGGCTCTTTCTGGAGATTTTAACAAATATGCCCCAAGCCTCATTTTGTTACATCCAGGATAGTCTCTATGCAGCTGTTTTCCATTGATTTAACCTGTTCCTGTAGCTTAGGAACATGGGGGGATGTTTGTAGGTAGCAACTGATGGAGAATGTCTGGAAACCTCAATCTGGCCTTTGGGGTCTTTTGTGGGATTCAGCTTGGAGTGAAGACATGTGACTGACTGCATTTATCAGCTCTATTAAAATTGGCACTGGGAAAACCAGAAAAAACTTACCGTTTCAGGTGAACTGGCTGTGTTTTGTGCTTATTTGTGTGTGCTTCAGAGCTTAAAGATTTCTTTTCACTCACTGCTCTTTTAATTTCTTCAGAATGTGTTCAACATGGTCGTGGAGGTGCCTCGATGGACAAATGCTAAAATGGAGGTAACTACATGACAGTTCCASTCTTAATCCTTGGCTCTGCTGATTCCTCCTCAGTTCCACCTCTGGAATCGGGRTGGTTTCTGAACTTCTCCTGTCAGTACTTGCTTAATGCTGCAGGTCTGGTGTGGAGTCTGAGATTGCAGAAGCTGGACTGCTTTGGTGTTCTGCTGTGGCTGATTAAAGCAATATTTTATGAATCTTAACMCCATGTGATTCCAAGCCACATCCCAGGGGATGGCAGTGCAACCAGAGYTGTTCAGTATCTGCTGCTGGCATCAACATCATCTCCTGGTTTCTTGGCTTGTCAATTCCATTTTTAAAAATCACCTTTTTTTTTCATAGAGAGTAAAGCAGTGGGATTTATGTAACTTTTCCATTAGATTTCAACAAAGGAACCCTTAAACCCGATTAAGCAAGACGTGAAGAAAGGGAAACTGCGCTTCGTRGCAAACGTGTTTCCCCACAAGGGCTACATCTGGAATTACGGCGCYATCCCACAGGTACTGTGCTTTCTCCTGGAGGCTCATCCATCCTGCTGGGGAGGAGGGAGGGTGCCTGGGGCTGGGATTTATATTAATGAGCAAAAAGGTCAGTGCAAAGTCTGATCTGAAGTGTGGTGTTAGCAGCTGGATCTATAATCCTGCTGAGGGAGAGAACCTGTTAGGAGAACAGGCATGTTTTTAAGCAGAAATCCCAAGAGTTAGGTTTCTGTGTGATGTTGTAAACACACTCCCTGAGGATGCACAGGGGAGCATCCTGCTGCTGCTGCTCGGGGGTGGCTGGGCAGGAGCTGGCAGGTCCTTCTCTGTGGCTGAAGGGACCTGTCACCGTGCATCYGGCAATTCAGTGCCCTCAGTTCCTGCTGGGCATAAAGGTTGATCCTAAGKGTACAGGTTTGAGGCTGAATCTTTATGGAAGACTTCTTGCCAATGCTCATCACTGCCCAGATGTGCTTTCCCAGAAACAGCTGTCAGAGTGGGTCTGTGATAGTGACATCTGGCCACATTCTCTTTACTGGCTGGGGACTGCTAGATAAAGAGGGACTCTAAACAAGGCTGTTTGCCTCTGATGTTCTCTGAGGCTGGAGTTTCCTTTGTAGAAATAAGCTGTCAGTGACAGATCACAAGCAAACACACTGAATTTAGGAATTCTAGTCTTGATAGTAGCACATGTCAAGTGTTTTTGCCACATGGCTTTACACAGGGCCTCAAAGTTGAGCTGTTTCCCACTTGAATGGATTCTGGAGCCTGTTCCTTTGTGCAGAATTGTCTTTTGAAGCCTTTGCTCTGTCGTGTGTTGGTGGATCAAAGGTGTTTATGCATCAAGAGCTTAACACTTCCTGGTAGAGAAATGTGACAGTGTTTGTGAGCAGCTCTAGAGCACCACCCAGGTGTCAAAACACCTTCCTGAGCACTCTGCATCCATCACAAGGTCTTGACTGTACTGGTCTTGTCCTGGCACGCAGAGATTTGGGAATAACATTCCTGCTTTTTATATCTCAACCACCTCAGGGGTGCATGTTCCTTATGATGCAAGTGGGCACAGAGTTCTTTTTACTCCTCTTTTCAACAGCTCTTGGTTTTAGAGTCAGTTGGGTTCTGGAGTTGTGTTCTTCACAACTGTGGGTGAGATGCACTGGGGAGCATGGTGGGACTCCACATTCTTATCACTTCTCTAAGGTTAACAGTGTCTTTAATTGTTTAATTAAAAGGAAACAATACACCCTACTTATCTCCCATCTCTRCTGGGCTGGTGTCTGGAGTTCAGGAAATTTCTGCTCAGGAATAATAGGGAAAGGAACAGGCAGGCAGCCAAATCAATGAGCGATGTGAACTTCGCCTTTATGCAGCTGTGGGATGGAGGAGGAAGTCCAGAAAGTTGTTGAAAGGAAGTTCGTGGGTATGAGGGAGCTGCTTACCCTTTGGAAAATGAAACCTTTTAACTTGGATTCAAACTTCCCAGGCACAAGGGCAGCGGTAGCCCAAACACCAGACCTGGAAGCAGGTGTGAAGTGGGCAATCCTCTCTATATTCCAGGCAACTCCATGCCCAAAATCTACCTGCTTTTTGCTATCTCTTTAAAGCCCTTACGTGTGGTTGATTTTGCTGTTGGTTSGGGCTTTTCTTTCAGACTTGGGAAGACCCAGGTCACAAGGATGAAAACACTGGCTGCTGTGGAGATAACGATCCGATCGATGTGTGCGAAATTGGAAGCAAGGTAACGCATCCTAAATGCCTCCTGAAACATGTAATTAAGGTCTCCAAAGTCAATTACTCAGAGGCATTATTCATTTCCTCCCTCCTCTGCCTTAACAATGTGATGTTTCCCTCTGCTGGGTCTGGAGATTGTTGCTGAGAGGATGCAGGGCTGATGAGCTGCTGACCCTGAGAGCTCATTTTGTGGTACCTGGCTGCTCACTGAGCTCCTGTCGTGCATTCCTTGGGTGCAGCAGGATGGACAGCAAGGATTTTGTCCTTGCAGGTCTGCTCTCGGGGAGAAGTCATCAAAGTGAAGGTGTTGGGCACACTGGCTCTGATTGATGAGGGAGAGACAGACTGGAAGATTATTGCCATCAATGTTGAGGACCCAGAAGCAGATAGCTATAATGGTGAGTTACAGGAGGGAGGAGCAGGGTTARGGCTTCCCTTTCTCCCATAAAAGCCTGCAGGGGATGGGGACAGCGCTTGCTCCTTCTGTGTGATGGTATTAATCAGATGAGATGCTGGGAGGGYAATCCTAGAGCAAAACATTTCACTGCTGTTTGTCACATGTGGCCAATCCTCAGCACAGCCTGGCATTTCAAACAGAAAGGGATTGTCCCCCAARCCTCTAATCGAAGCTGTTTGAATACATCCATGCTCCTGGGGACGGTCAGGATATACCATCAGGATGAAACACTAATTCCCTGAGGAGATACTCGCTGTGTCTTCAGGGGAACCTGTTTGAAATGTTGCTGAGGCTGCTTGGGAAAGGGCTGAAAGAGGCACAGCTCGGAACAACCAGACAGAGCCACGTAAATTCTGTGATTCWGGATATTCTGTTACTGTTTGTGTAACAAACCCCTTGTCTCCGGCCAGACATCGAGGATGTCAGAAGGATTAAGCCTGGATACTTAGAAGCTACTGTGGACTGGTTCAGAAGATACAAAGTACCTGATGGAAAGCCGGAAAAYCAGTTTGCTTTTAATGGGGAATTTAAAGGCAAGGTAGGATTCGTTCCTTCATGCAAAGACACATTSTCCAAAAACTGAGCTCAGGGTGTGTGGAGACACCAGTGAGTTGCTGAGAGAAGGAATTTTTATGGGGCTGCTGATACCTGACGTCAATCACCCTGCTGTTTTTCCAGCCTAGTGAGTGCAGGAATACCAGAAAGAAGTGCCTGGGGTTATCACCCTGRCACTGTTGAATATTTCCTTCATGTGGGATCACTGCAGGGCTGGGAGCTTCCGTGTCAGGACCAGGTGGAAAACACTTGGTTTATATGCTCCAGCTCTTGAGCAAAGGCAGCTTGGCATTGCCCTTTGCCTCCCTTCCCCATTGGCTTTGCTCCAYTGCAGCCTGGTGCAAGTTAAACTTAAGTCAGGAGTTTAAACACTTCTTCCTTCAGGCATGAAGTGTTCCCTCACACCCTGTGAGTAAGGCTCTGCCTTGGCAGTGCTTTCCTGTGCCTCTTCTCTGGGTTGGATCAGATAAATTCCTGYTCCTGAGCAGGTGAAATCCTGCTTCAGTGTCATCCCTCCTGCCCTTCCTGGAGTGCTGTGAGGGGTTTGGTGAGGTGACTCAACTCCCAGAGCTCCAGAGTTTGTGCAGAGGAGGGGAGTTCTTCTAAAAGCCCTGTAAAGAAAGTGGAGGTCACAAAGGATTTTTTCCCTTTGGCTGTAGTTCAGCACTTGGTTGGTTGGGCTGGAACATATTGCTGCCCCTCCGGATGGGCAAAACCTGTCAAGGAAACCAGAAAATCAGGATGAAGAACCTCACACATGCTCTGCAATGTTTTCTTTGGCTTTGTTTGGTATCAAACCAGRACATTTAGTGCTGGTGTTGACACCAACAAAGAACTGAGTGTGTTTCCTTCTCCAGCTGACAGGTTAATGCTTGAGCATATGCTGCTCATTTTTAAGCAAAGAGATTGATGTGCCTGGAAAAAAATTCATTTTAAAATACTCGCAAGGCCAGGTTGGCTGCGTGTCTCTTCCTGCTGGTCTGAGTTATTTGGTTGGAGTGGAAGAGAGCTCCTGGATAGGCCTGGATCAGCAAGCTGCTGGAGACAAATGGAGTGGGAGGAGTGGGAGGAGCAGCAGGGTGGAGGTGCTTTTATAATGAAGCCCTGGCCCGAGACTGTGTTCACTTCTGGCCTCAAGCTCACTTGGTGATCTTGGCAGATCCTCACATCTTGAAAGCAAAACAATTCTCTGTAAAATCCTGGTTGTTTCAGCTGTTGTGTGCTGGGAGTTTCTGCTCTTCCTGAATGGCACYATATCAAACAAGCTTTTTTCCAGCCCCTTGCAGAGCTTTCTAAAATCAGTTCCTTGTAACTGGTAKTCTGGAGAAGGTAGTCTGGTGCTTCCACATAAAATGATGTTTGTTCTCATCTCCAACTGCAGGATTTTGCTTTGGATGTCATCAAAGGCACCCACGAACACTGGAAAGCTTTAATAACAAAGAAAACTGACGGAGGGGAGATCAACTGGTAGGTTCATGCCTGTGATAATGTGCACCTTCCTCTTCCCTAAACAAAAAAACCTTGGAACTTCCCTTCCTGAGTGGTCCTGTCCTTTCTGTTCACTGCTGGCTGTATCCCCAGGCCTTGCCCCTTGGCTTGGGAGCCACAACAGCCATCCTTGATATTCCATTCTTTAATGGAATTTAATATTCCATCCTTCAGTGCTCCTGGGGGGGAAGGCTGGGCTTGCACCTTCTCACAAGTGCCCCATCTCTTCCAGCACCAACCTGACAGTGTCTGACAGCCCTTTCTGCTGCAGTCAAGACTGTGCAAAAGCTACTGTGAATGCAGTAAGTACCAGCTGGAGTGGCCAAATCAGTGTTATTATCGGGCAAAATAGTGCAATTTGTGTGCTGAGCTGTCCTCTCAGTATGAGTGGCACATGGGTGACTGAACACCAGCTKCTGGTTAAACAGGATGGATGTGGAGCAGCAGACATTCCTCCAGAGGTTTCTCCCTGCCCTKAGTCATCCAGGAGATGAAATCTCAAACAGACTTTGCATGGAGGGCWGAACTTCTGAGCCATGGCTTGGCTATCAGGTGTTCTGAGAGGCTTTTAAATATTTGGCCTTCTGAGAGCTTCACAGTACAGTTCTCCCTTTGAGAAAAGAGAGTTTAATTCCTCAGGGATTTTGCATATCGGAATGAACAGCATGACATTCCTGGTGTACTTCTCCTATCCAAYCTCAGGAATTGTGTCTCCCTAGATTGGTGAAGTACTGCTCTTGGCAACCTGGAAGGGATTAGAGGGAAGGGACAGGAAAATCAAAATACAAATCTTGCCTCTCTATATGGAAGCATGACTAAAAACCTGAATCTCTGTAGCCTTGGAGAGACATTTAAAA
>NW_026623723.1:420819-422315 GCF_030028575.1 Malurus melanocephalus | reverse complement strand
ACAGAATGAGGGATCTCAAGTAGGTTTTTGAAAGCACAGAATGAGGGATCTCAAGTAGGTTTTTGAAAGCACAGCCTTCATGGAGGATGTGTCACCAGTCACATCTGTCTTTGGTTGTTAAATACGAGGCAAAGCTCTTTGGAGGAGTTCTCTGAGAGTCCTTTGAGCCTCTATTCCCATATATTTTTCAAACCAACGCTGTAGATTTTTAAAAAAATGCAGCTGCCTGCACCTGTGCAGACTCTGGAGTGGAGCTGCTTGTGCTGGGCAGCAGATGGCCCGGGAGCCTGCACTTGGAGCAGAGCACCTCAGGTACATTGGGCATCTCTGGAATGAGGCAGTGACAGGAGTGACAGGAGCTCTGTTACATGAGCTCAGTTACACCCCCACAGCTGACCAGATGGTAAATGGTGCTCAGGAGACTTGTGCAGTCCTAAGTGATGTGTGGAGGGTGTAAGGACACCTCTGGTCTCTGATAATGCCCTTCTCTTTCAGGCGCCACCGTGTGAAGCTGCCAAGCCCATCCCACCCGAAGGTGAGTGTCAACACCCAGCCTGAACTCCCAGTGCAGGGCAGGGRCTTCCTCAGAGGAATTGTCAACATGAAAATGAGGGTCTGAACTGAACCTGGAGGTTGCTGTAGCCTGGGCAGGCTGAGGGKGGTGCTGGGAGCAGAAAGAGGAGCCAGGCTGCTGCTTCCAATCCCTTTGTGGGGAATAAACCTGTGGAGAAATGTATGTTGGGGCTGGAGGTCAAATGGCTTTGCCTCCCCGAGTCAGAGAGAAGCTTGACTTGCTCTCCTTGCCTGCACCAAGCTATGGATGCCCCTCCTGGCAGCCCGAGCGAGGGTGGCTTCTTTGGGAAAACAGATCCATGTAAACAGGGCTGTGCCAGAACCTGTTTGCTGTGCTGTGGAGCTGTTGCCAGAAGCAGAGGAAGCCCCTGAGCTGGAGGTCACACACACGGTGCCATGTAACTGCTTAATAACTTGGTGGCTCACAGAGGACTAACCCTCTCTTTTTTTCTGCCCCATGCAGTTGACAAATGGTTCTACTACCAGAAGAACTAAGTCCTGAGGATGGTGGTGAGACAGCTGTGTTGTTCCTACCAAGGAGCTGCCACACSCAGGAATAGACCAGAAAAATAGCTTCAGTGTCAACAAGAAGACCTTGCCTGTAACTTTGCTGATTAGAATTCCATACCTAGCAGTGATGTGTCTGCTGAGGCCTGGTGGAGGCTGGAAGAAATAATTTATAAAATACAAACRCCCTCCTCATGCATGGTCATGTGGTGTGCTCTAAGTCATGGCAGGAGATCACTCACCTGAGGYGTGTATGGATGCTAGAAATAAAAACTACTGAAACTCAGTGCTATAGGGCTCACTCTCCTTTCACTTTCTAAAGCTGAGGGGTCACAGAATCATGGAATCACTGAGGTCAGAAAAGACTTTAGAGATCATCGAGTCCCGCCTGTGGCCGATCCTGAGTGCCACATCCA
>NW_026623723.1:414818-420310 GCF_030028575.1 Malurus melanocephalus | reverse complement strand
CTGGCGGGCCCGGGCGAGGGGCGGTGGCGGCGCGGGGGGTGACACGCAGGCAGAGCGGGGGCGGGGCGGGAGCCAGGCCGCGCCGCCCGCCCTTGAGGCCGGTCCCCCTCATCCCGGTAGAACCCCATCCCCTGTCCCACCTCACCCCCGTTCCCGTTCGCCCCTGTTTCCCCCGATCCCCCGCGTCCCCGGGACCCCCGATCCCTCCGTCCCGGTCTCCCATCCGCGGCTCCCATCAGGAGCTCACCGACGCTTCGTAACTCGGGGTKCGGGTTTTGTCCCCCGCAGGCATCTCATCTCCAGCGATGTCTTTCATATTCGAATGGCTCTACAACGGCTTCAGCAGCGTCTTGCAGTTCTTAGGTAATGCCGCGACTCCCTCCGCGCCTCATCAGCCCCTGGCAGCCCCCTCTGGGTTGGTTTGGCTTCTCCCAGTGCCAGTATCCCATAAAAGTTAGGGATTAAGGTGGTGTGCAGCAGCTCTGGCCAGTGTAAAGTCTGGTGAGGAAACTGTGTATCCATAAAGGTGCTTTTACACTAGTGCAGGGAAACTTTGGGARTATTTGGTGGCATTTGGCTCCCCCTCAAGTGTTTTTCTCGCCCTTTAGAAGCCTGGGAGCAGCTGGGCTGTCACCCAGGACCTGTCCAGCCCCAGGCAGAGGTGCTGCCTCRCCAGGGAGGGAACCCCATCATCCTCCTCCTCCTTCCAGAGTCCTGGATTCCAGTGGAACTCCTTGCTGGGGACTGGTGTGCCCGGTGTCCTTACARCCTCTTGAAGGGAGCGTGAGAGGGATGGGGTGTGAAAAAGTCCCACTGGAAACCTTTGGGAGCTTTCCCATGGTGGACATGTGCCTGGAAGCAGACAAAAATCAGTTTACCCCAAGAAAACTATGTGATGTTCCCTACTTTGCACTTGYTCCTGGACAACTCACTGCTGTCTTTTATATAAAAAAGTTTGTTCAATTTTCACATCTAAATACCCTTTTGAGGAGACAGATTGATCCATAGTGCTCTGCTACATGCTCTCCTGCTAGGATGGACTGGAGGAGAGAATGGAAACGCACGGAAACACTAGCTTAGGGAAKGTCCATTGCTGTAAACACGCCTTGGAAAAAGCCTGTTGGAGCTGTGTGTGTTTTCCCTGCTGCCCCGTGTCCATGCTGGAARTGTGCACAGGTGGCAGCAGAGCTCTGGGAAAGGGCTTCCCCAAAAAAACAGCAGCAGCGGCGTAGCGTTCCGGCTCCGGATGAGCTGGAGTTTTCCTCTTGCTTTGTTCCTTCTCCTTGCAGGTTTGTACAAGAAGTCTGGAAAACTGGTATTCCTGGGGTTGGATAACGCAGGGAAAACCACTCTGCTGCACATGCTCAAAGATGACAGGCTGGGTCAGCACGTCCCCACGCTACATCCCAGTAAGTCTCCCTGGGAAAAGCCTCCCAACGTGGCTTTTYCCTCTGGAATTTTGGGGACACGGTGTAGGAAGACACCTCAGTGACATCTCTGCCAGGGGAATTTGAGGGTCTTAAAACCTCAGCTGAGGTTGCAGCTGCACTGWGGTTGCCTGAGTTGAAGTGGATCCATGTTTCCCTCTCTAGGAATGCCCAAGAACTGGTGTGGCTCAATTATTGAAAGGGAAAATTTTCCTAATGAAAAGCATGATAAAGGATGATAATTGCAAGTTTAAAAGCTTCAGTGGGAAGCAGGAAAAGTTATTTTCTGCTGCTCATGTTTTTGTGAAACGGCTCCATTTCAGCCACTGCATTCTGCAGGAAATTCAGGGAATTCCTTATTGGTGGAGYGTGTGTGATGCCAGCACGAATCTGAGAAATTCTGTCCATGACAACTTCCTTATTTTCCAGAATCACAGCCTGTGTTTTCCATTTCAGCATCAGAGGAGCTGACGATTGCTGGAATGACCTTCACGACTTTTGATCTGGGTGGACATGAACAAGGTAAGAAAGAAATTACCAAAATTTGATACTGATGAGCGTCAGCAATTAGCAGTTCYTAATTATTTGTTGCCTGGATTTATTTATGGAACACCACGTGGAAACAACCTCCTGGCTCTAGGAGTGTTTGGAAGGAAACGCTGCCAGTTCATGCTCTGCTGCCTGAAGTATTTTTAGCYGTGGAAGACTCCAGTATAATTTAGTTTGAATAACTGATGAATTTTTAGTTCTGCACTTTCTASAAGTTTTTAACACAGAGTTTTTCCCCTTTTCCCTTTTTATTTATATACAAAATTATTGGGAGGAAGACAGCCTGGCTAAAGAGGCAGCCATGGTTGCTGAGGTTGGAGTTTTCCCTGTGTGGAGTTTTTTCACAAGGCTGTGTTTGTCCCTTGTGTTTTCCAGCTCGCCGGGTCTGGAAGAACTACCTGCCTGCCATCAATGGGATTGTCTTCCTGGTGGACTGTGCAGATCACTCACGGCTTATGGAATCCAAAGTTGAGCTTAATGTAAATACCCTTCTCTTCATTCCCTTCTCCAAGACCTCTGGTTWGCTAAATTATAAATAACAGCCACCCCTCCCAGAGCTGGAGAAGCCTGGATGTCCTTACYCTGGGTTCACCACAGGCTGTTGAGTTCAGGGGAAGTTCAGGTTGGACATCAATAGGAATTTTTTCATGGAAAGGGTTGYTAAACAATGGAAGGGGCTGCCAGGAGGTGTCTAGGGACTGCCTAGACTCAGTGCTCTGAGCTGGGTGACAAAGTGGGTATCAGGCAYAGGTTGGTCTTGGAGGTCTTTTCCAACCTAATTGATTCTGTCAGTCTTCCACAGGAGTATGGAAGCCCTAAAATCAAGCCCTTWTTGGTCACAGGGCTTAAACAAAACCAYTTTCTTCAGGCAACRACTCCTTTTTCTGCCTCTCKGCTCAAYTCTTGTTGGCTCTTGCACACAGGCRTTAATGACAGATGAGACAATATCCAACGTGCCAATCCTTATCTTGGGAAACAAAATCGACAGACCAGAGGCCATCAGCGAGGAGAAACTGCGGGAGATCTTTGGGCTCTATGGACAGACCACAGGAAAGGTAGGGAGGCATCCAAATCTTGGATTGTCACAGGCAGGGGAGAGCTTGCCTGTTAGCTTGCAAAGTGAAGCCTGATTGAGTTGTTACTGGGAATTTGTCTGCTAATTAGCCAAGGTGAATCAATAATAATAATAATAATGAAGATGGTTCATTCCTTCAGTGCCTGAAGGAAACCTACAAGATAGAGACTGTTTAAAACCCATGGGGTGGTGGGATGAGAGGGACTGACTTCCCACTGCCAGAGGTCAAGGTTAGATGGGAAATTTGGAGGAAGTTTTCCATGTGAGGATGGGGAGGCCCTAGCACAGGGTGCCGAGAGAAGCTCTGGCTGCCCCTGGATCCCTGGAAGAGTCCAAGCTCAGGTTGGATGGGATGTGGAGCAAGCTGGGATAGTGGGACCAGGCAKGGGGATGGAATGAGGTGATCCCTTCTAACCCAAATCTCTGATGATGCTCTTGGGCAAGYTTTGAGGCTGCTGGGATTGCACAAAATGCAGTGCACACACCAAGGGCCGGGCGAGAGGGGCTCCCCTGGACTGCTGCGGTTCGGGCACTTCCCCGAGGGCACCGGGGTTTCGGGTGTGACTCGTGTTTGGGTTTCCCCAGGGAAACGTGCCACTGAAGGACCTGAACGCRCGCCCCATGGAGGTGTTCATGTGCAGTGTGCTGAAGAGGCAAGGCTACGGCGAGGGCTTCCGCTGGCTATCGCAGTACATTGACTGATACTGGCGCGGACACGAGAGCGTTTCTCCTCTGGACTGATCTCGTTCACAGCTTCCTATGGACTTCTCTATTAGAACACGGAAAGCTTTCCAAGCGCGTCCTGGCGTTGTCCAAGAGACTCCTGGTTTTCCGGCTGCCCTTATGGCACAGTGGTGACACCACTCTTTTCCCACGTGGCGGGGAGGCAGCGCCGTTCCCGAGTTGTCCCTGCCAGTTCGGTGACATCGGGGCTGCTCCAGCCCGGGAAGTCAAAACTCTGCACGCTGCTCTGTAACAGATGAAAAAGAGAGCACGTCTCACCACTGTGGTTAATCGACTTCAAAAACAAACAAACAAAAAAAAACAAAAAAAAAAAAGGAAAAAGCAATTATATTTTTTAAAGAAAGTGTTAATGTAAACAACGTCCCTTCTAACTTTTTAGTTTAACGTTCATCTTGTTTAGTCCAGAGTCTGGTTTAGGGTTTTTTAAAAATATATTTAACGGTATTTAGGTATTTCACAGATTACTGAACCAAGGTATCACGATATTAGAAATCCTCAATAAACATAGCATTTGGGCTTAATTGAGCTGTAGGGTGGCTGTGCTGCGTTACGCTGACCGACGACGGCGAGGTGCCGTTGGGACTGAAGTGTGCAATCCCAGCTTCTTTAGTTTACGGGGATTTTTTTCTTTTCCTAGTTGGAGAGGAACACCTGGTGCAGGTGTTGGGGGTGGTGTCYGGTGGGAAGGGGCTGCCTGGTTCCCCTTCAGGCCAGACCCCWCATTGAGAATCCTCTGGCCACGCCATGACAGTAAGAACCACAAAGCTGTTTTGGTTGTTGTAGCATGGGAGTGTTTGACATTTGCATATCATGAGGTGATTAATGTAGACTAAACCGGTTTCTTTTGTACTCTCAACGGACTATTTTTTTGTCTGAAGTTTCATCGCTGTCTGGCACTCATTTTCAGTTCAATAAAGACATGTCTTTCTCCTCCAAAGGGGCAGCGGAACCTCAGTCTGGCTTGGTGTTGGCTGGGCCTTGGGGCCATCAGCACACCTGCCAAAAGAGTTCCAGAAGCATTTGGACAATGGTCTCAGGCACAGGTGGAATTCTAGGGGCTGTCCTGTGCAGTGCCAGGAGCTGGACTCAATCCTTGTCCCTTCCAGCTCAGGATATTCAGTGATTCCATGATTCTGTGACCTGCGTGGTAGAGCCAGTGAGGGAAGAAGGCAGGAKGGAAGACATGCTTGCTTCTGGGCTGGCAACCAGGCAGAGCTCATGGCTTGCAGGGGCTGTGCTCGCGATGTACAAACCCACACCGAGCCCCAAGCAGCGAGCAAAGGGCTGGGAGAAAGCTTCAGCTCTGACTCTTGGTGTTTGGGGGAATTTTAACTCTCCCAAAGGGATTGTCCCAGTGCAGGTTCTTCTGGGTGGTGGAAATGGAGGTTTGTGCTGCGGGTGAGGTGGGAAGCAAGCTCGGCTGTGGGATATCCCGGCCGAGAGTCCCGGGGAAGTGGAGGCCTATCCCRGTGTCCCCAGCGAAGCGGAGACTGAGGGACAGCGCGGGGCCGAGAGTCCCGGGGAGGCGGGGACTGAGGGGTGGCTCYGGGCCGAGGGCCCTGGTGTCCCTGGAGAAGCGGGAGCTGAGCGGCGACCCCGGGCCGAAGGCGCTCCTGGCCTCTCAGGGGAAGCAGAGGCCGAGGGGCGGCTCCGAGCCAGGGATCCCGAATCTCCCGGGGAAGCAGAGGCCGAGGGGC
>NW_026623723.1:411676-414135 GCF_030028575.1 Malurus melanocephalus | reverse complement strand
GGGCGCCGAGCCCGGCGGGCTGCGGGAGCTCGACGCGCGGCTGCTGGCGCTGGTGCCCTGCGCGGCGTTCCGGCGGGCGCTGGAGCGCGGCTTCGGGCGGGCGGAGCGGTGGCGCTTCGGGAGCGCCGAGGAGGCGGACACCGACCCGCGGGCGCTGCCCTGGTTCGCCTGGCTGCGGGTGCCCGGGCTGGACGCGCCCGAGGGAGGGTGGGCGGCGCGGGCCAGCGCCGGCTGCCTGCGCAAGGGACAGGCGCTGCTGGCCTGCGGATCCCCCTTCGGAGACCTGTGTCCCGAGCTCTTCCTCAACACGCTGAGCCGGGGGGTGGTCAGCAACCTGGTGGGCGAGGAGAATGCCCTGGTGCTCACCGACGCCCGCTGCCTGCCCGGCACCGAGGGCGGCGCAGCGTTCGTGCCCTCGCCCGACGGGCCGCGCGTGGTGGCCGTGATCGCCGCCTCCTTCTGCTGGAAGGGCGCCGAGTGGGTCGGGCTCACGCTGCTCTGCTCCCTCGCCGCCATCCTGCGCAGCAGCGCCGGCGTCCTGGACGAAGCCGGGGTCGTGGTACCGCCGGTACCCGCGTGGGTGGCCCCGGTGCCGGCGAGCAGCGGGCAGGACCCGCTGGGTTGGACGGCGCTGGTGGAGTGCGGGGCGACCTGGGGCTCCGGGGTGCTGCTGGCGCCGAGGATGCTCCTCACCTGCCGGCACGTCGTGGAGGCCAGAGCCCCGCTCCATGTGACACCGGCAGCCGGCCCCGGCCGGTGAGTGTGGCTGGGTGTCCCCCACCTTGTCAGCGCTATCCTGCGCGTCCCCCGCCATGACATCTCGTTTCCCGTATCCTTAGCGATGCTGCCGTGCTCAGGGGACGGGTGGTGTTTGCCACAGAGGACTCGTCCCCCTTTGACGTGGCCGTGGTGGAGCTGGAGGAGAGTGTGCCAGGCTTTGTGCCCCCGTACCTGGCAGACACCTTCCTCCCAGGTAAGCGATGGGGGGACACGGGGTGTTGGGGTACGGGCTACATCACCTCCTTGCACCCACCTCCCTCCTCCCCCACCCCAGGAGAAGAGGTGMGCGTGGTGGGCTACGGGGCGCTGGGGCGGGCGTGCGGCCCCTCGGTGACAGCAGGAGTCCTGTCGGCCGTGGTGGCTGTGGCTGGGTGCCCCGTCATGCTGCAGACCACCTGTGCCGTCCACGGCGGCTCCAGCGGCGGSCCCCTCGTCTCCTCCCGCAGCGGATGCCTCATGGGTAAGCCCGGGGTAGGCAGGGCGGTCCCGTGGGTGTCCCCCAGCCGGACCCGGTGATGTCAGCATCGCTTCTCTTCCTCACCAGGGATCGTGGCCAGCAACACCCGYGACACCGGTGCAGGGACCACCTACCCCCACCTCAATTTCTGTGTCCCCATCACCGTCCTGCAGCCCCTCATCGCGTGCTACCGCCGCACCGGCGATCCTGATGCCTTCGCTGGGCTCAACCGAGTGGGTGAGGAGGTGCGGGCAACCTGGCAGCTCCAGCAGCGGCCAGGACCCCCCAGCAAGCTCTGACCATCCCTCCCGGGGGACTTTTGCCGGGGACCGAGGTACCAGGGACAGAGCTGCCCCATCCTCTTTGGCTCCAGTGGTGTGGGGCCCAAGCACCTGGACCCCACAGAACTGGTGGAGGAGCATGGGCACCCGGGGGCAGGGGATATGGCACAGTGCCTTTGACAGCTGCTGACTCCAAACTGGGGAGGTTTGGGGTTTGTAYTATTGTTTTATTTTCTCCCTGGGGCCATAAATGCTGTGAGTTGAGGCCCTGGTGTCCCGTGGTGCTGAGTGGTTGGGGGTGGGGGGTGTGGGGAGGTCCTCGCTGGGGTGTGGGTTGGTTTGGGTGGGCAGGTTGGTCTTGTGAGTGATATTCTGGGATTGGGTTGGGGTCTTGTTTGGGGTTGGGGTCCAAGACGGGGAGGGAGGGCAGTTCTGGGTCCTTCTACGGCTCCAGACCCTGTGGAAAGGGAGTGGGTTTRGGGTCCTGGCAAGGGTCAGGAGCTGGGGAGGTATGGGGGCATATCTTTGGGGGYRCCCTGGAGAWGTCAGGAGCCGGGATGGGGACAGAYCCSTGGGGAGGGAGAYCAGCTCCARCCTCATGACAGAAGAAYACAGGAACCAAACCCAGGGCACTGTTGAGGGGGACACCCCTAACCCTACCCACTCCCCCAKCCCAGCAGTGCCCCGTCACTGGAGGGCAGAGCACCGCCACCACCCCCACTCCAGGACAGGGTGCAGGGCGGGCACGGGGGTGTCGGAGGGAGGAACGGGCGGGCSAGTGTTTGACACAGCACGGGGTATTTATTTCACAGCCGCTACACAACGCCGGGGGCCGGGGCAGCCACGCAAGCACAACATGAGGGGGGATGCGGAGAGGAAGGGAGGGCAGCTTATTATGAGGGGGTTTGTTGGTTTGGTTTTTTTTTTTTTTTCCTTTTTTT
>NW_026623723.1:405119-411030 GCF_030028575.1 Malurus melanocephalus | reverse complement strand
AAAAAAAAAAAAAGCTCAAATTCGCACAAGAGTGGCCCCCCCGCCCCGCTCGCCCCCTCCCCGGGCGAGCACCCCGACACCCCGTCCCACACGGGGCCGGAGGGGGGAGCACCCACCCCATGCCACGCCGGCAGCGGGGGGGTCACAGGGACCCCCAGCTTGGGGCTGCCTCCCGGCCGTGCCGCCCACCGGGCTCTCCCGCTCTTCTACCAGATGTAGCCGCCATCGTCGCCCTCGCCCGCTTCGCCCTCCTCTTCCTCGCCTTCTTCGCCCGCCTCCTCCGGCTCCTTGTCCTCCTCGTCCTCCCAGCCCACGCTGCTCCCGAAGTCACCCGAAAACCCGGTGGCTTCATCTGCGGGGGCGAGGGGGCGGAGGTTGGGGAGCGCTCCCAGGGCTGCAGCCCCGTCCCCGGGCGGGGGCTCCCCGAAGCTCTCACCGCAGTCGGGGCTGCCGTGGCCGCGGGTGCCCGTCAGCTCGGCCCCGTGCTGGTCCACGCACCAGCACTCGCCACCGCCCGGCTCGCACTGCGCCCGCCGGTAGTAGCCGTCCTCATCGCAGCTGGGGATGAAGGTGCCTGCGGGGAAGCCATGGCCCCCCACCCCCCCCAAACACGTGCAGTGCCAGAGCCCCCCACGGAGCTCCCTGTCCTCATCCCGGCTCAGCTGCGTGGGGCACTGCTGGGGGAAAGGGTCCTGRCACACCCCACTCACCCGTTTTTTTTTTGGTTGCTTCTTGGATCTGGATCTTCTCCAGCTCTCTGAGACAGGGCGGCTCTGCAGTGATGCCATGTGCTGCTCTTAGGGTGTGCATGGTATACAACCCCATGGTATACAACCCCAAACCCACAGCATTCATCCCTGTGGTCCATCCTCCCAACCCATAGAGTACATCCCAACCCCATAGTGTGCATTCCCCCAAACCCATGGAGTACATCTCAACCCCATGGAGGGCATCCTCCCCAACCCATGGAGTACAGCCTCCCCAACCCCATAGTGGACATCCCCCCACCCCATGGGCACATCCCTCCCAGACCCCACAATGTGCATTCCCCAAGCTATGCATCCCCATGAGGCACATTCCCCCCTAACCCAAGATGTGCTTTTCYGTGACTCAGAGACCGCATCCCTGCTGTGATTTCCAGCCCCCACAAACCCTGTGGTGTTCCCAAGGTAATCATTCCACAGACACCCCAAACCCACAGCCCGTTACCCCTTGACATACATCCCCTCCACGCCCCAATCCCACAGCATGAATTCCACATAAGCCCATGATGTATATCTTCCCCATGACACACATCCCCCCACAAACCCCAATCCCACAGCACAGATTCCCCATGACATACATCCCCACACACCCTAATCCCACAGCATGAATTCCTCATGACTCCATGATGTACATTCCCCACTCCCAACTCCAATCCCATGATGTACATCCCCCACCCCCCAGTCCCACAGCGTGGATCCCACATAACTGCATGACATATGTCCCCCATTCCCAGCCCCAAACCTACAGTATGGATTCCTCACAACCCCATGATGTACGTCCCCCAACCCCAATCCCATAGCACGGATTCCTCATGACCCCATGATGTACATCCCCCAACCTCAATCCCACAGCACAGATTCCTCATGACATACATCCCCACACACCCTAATCCCACAGCATGAATTCCTCATGACTCCATGATGTACATTCCCCACTCCCAACTCCAATCCCATGATGTACATCCCCCACCCCCCAGTCCCACAGCGTGGATCCCACATAACTGCATGACATATGTCCCCCATTCCCAGCCCCAAACCTACAGTATGGATTCCTCACAACCCCATGATGTACGTCCCCCAACCCCAATCCCATAGCACRGATTCCTCATGACCCCATGATGTACAGCCCCCACYMCCAACCGCAATCCCACAGCATGAATCCCCTGATCCCCGGCACGTATCCCACAGGACATGGATCCCCCAGCCCCACGGGTCGCATCCTCCTGACCCCGCAGCACTGTCTCCCCCCTGCCCTGACGCACTTTCCCTCCAGAAGCAGAAGCACCATTCGGGAGCGGAGACGCGGCCGTCCTTGGAGGTGTCACAGGAGTTGAAGAAGGCGCGGATGCACACTTCGTACTTGTCCAGGTTGATGGCGGCCAGCTCGGCCGCCTCCAGGAAGAGATCCCCGCTGGTGTCCAGCCGGGCGAACATCCACCCCACCGCCTCCTTGCAGGTGGCCGCCACGCTCCGCTCCAGTGCTGCAGGGTGGAACGAGCCCCGTGGCTGCCCGGCCCCCCGGGCACACGCCCCACGTCCCCTCCCCACAGGCCGGGGACACGTACCCGTGGTGGGGCTGGCGGGGAGCCCACCGGTGCCGTTCTGCTTGGCGTTCTCCCGCAGGAGCTGGAACCAGTCGCGCAGGCGGTCGCCCAGGTCGGCCAGATCCTGGCCGGTGCACAGTTCTGGGGAGGTCCGGCGGGACAGYGTCAGGCCGGGCAGAGCTCGGGGACGGTCCCCCGGTGCCCCCCATGCCACTCACCTTGTTTGCTGTCGCTGGCGGGGCTGTGCGGGGTCGGGCAGGGGCACTGTCCCTCGCACCGCACTGTCAGCTGCTTGCTGGCCAGGCACGCCTGCTGCTCCAGCTTGCACTGCGGGGCGGCAGCGGGACATCGGCGGGGGAAAATGAGACAGGGGGCCCCGTCCCCGCGGCGGGTGCCGCTGTCCTTACCGCCGAGCTGTAGGTGTGACCGTCGGAGCCGCAGACGGCGGCCCCCGGGGCGGCGTGGCAGGGCTTGCAGCCCCCGTGCACCTTGGGGCCCAGCGGCTTGATCCTGCACGGGGGAGACGCTGCTGAGTACCCGCCCGGCCCCCCCGCTCTCCCGGGTCTCGGCCCCGGCCCGCCGCGCTCCTACCTGTGCTCCAGCTTCTTGCGGCTGATGCACATGGCGCGCTGGTAGCCCTGCGCCACGCACACCTTGTGCCGGCTGCACTTCACCTTCTGACAGGGGTCCTTGGTGGTGTCCAGGGCTGGGGGAGGCAGAGAGGGACGGGGGCTGGCAGYGGAGCAGGCGGGGAGCCCTCAGGGGAGCCCCGGCAGCGCTGGCCACCAGCCGGCCCGGCACAAAGCGCCATTCAAACCGCAGCTGGACAGCCGCCTCGGCACCAGCTGCCGCTTCCCGGCTCGCACCGGCGCCACCGCCGCTCCCAGGCGGAAAGGGAAAAACCCGGGGGTGCAAGCAGAAAGTGTGACCCTCCTGCACTGGCAGGCACCAAGCCCACTGTGCCCCATCCCAGCGGTACCTTCATCCCCGGGCTGGTTGTCCTCCCAGCTCTTGATGTAGTCATCCTGAAAATTGGGGAGAGCCTGGATAAGTGCAGGTGGTGGGAAAGGTGACACCGGGCCAGGCGTGCCACCACTTCACTAGGGGCCACCGGCCCGGAGAGGCTCCCGCTGCACACACCCGCAGGTCCCTCCACAGAGGGAGGGTGGGAAGCAGGGATGGGGAGCAGCCTCCCCCCAAAAGCGGGATGTCACACCCTCGGCAGCCCCTCGAGGCTCACCTCCACCTCCTGGCAGCACGACAGCGACATGGCCCAGCCAGCATCGAGAAAAGAGAGAGAGTGCCCACCGTCAGCTCTGGGGYAGCCCACAGCCCTGCTCCCAGCCCATGGTGACAGGCACCCAGTGCCGCTGGGGCACCCCAGCTTTCTGGCGCCCAAAGCTCTTGTCACCAGCCCTGGATATCACTGGCAACGACCCCCAGTGTGCTCCCCCATCTCTGGCTCTAGACCTATAATCCTGGAGAGCTTTTACACAGGATAAAACCCATCAGCCAGCTGGGAAAGCCAGGCAATAGGGGTGGAAAAGGCGTTGGGTGGAGGAAGCCCTGGGGAGCCCAGGGAGGCCCCCTGGGATCCCCGTGGTGCTGCCACCCTGATTCTTCAATAGTGAGCCCAAAAGCAGTGGGCCAAGATGGATGTCGCTGCCTGGGGAGGCAGAAGGGCTCCCACAGGACCCTGAAAGCATCCCGGRGGTGTGCGGGAAGAACAGGGACTCAAAACCTCCCGGCAGGCAGCATGGCCCGCCCCACGGGTTGTTGCGGGGTGGGCTTTGCGATAAGGCAGGAGTGTCCCTGCCACCCCGGGTTTGGGGKGGCAGCTGAAAGCAGAGGCACGGGAGGCAGGAGGCAGCTCCGGAAGGGATGTCTCGCTCCGGCACGGCGGCGTTTGCACCGCAATCGATAGCCGCGTTCCCGGACCGTGATTGGTAACACTGCGGCGCCCGCCCGGCAGCTCCCTGCGGCGCGGCTCTGGCCACGGCCGCCGGCCTCCTCCCCGTGCATCCCTSCACCGGGGCTGCTCAGCCCAAAACCCCACAAATCCATGGATTTGCTCATTAATCCACACTAACCGCCAGCATGGCTGCAGCCTCCCCAAGCCCGGCGGCCGTGTCACGGAAGGGTGGGCCCCACGTGTGCTGCCAGTGCCCAGGGGTGGGGATCCCTCGGCTCTGAACCCCCTTGGGGATGCTCAGTGCCACGGGGGCACGTCCGCACGGGCTCCCCTCGGGCATCCGCAGCCATCCAGGTGCCCGGTGCTGGTGTTAGCCAGCGGGGGCGCTTCTGGCAGGGGTCTCCGGGGAGGAATTTGCTCCATCTTTTGCACCCTCACCCGTGCTCTGCCCCCCTAACTGGTTCATTTGGGGAGTGGTGCCCCCCGCCCTGCCCTGCAGTAGGCAAATCCTTATCATTGCCATCCATCCATCCATCCATCCATCCATCCATCCATCCATCCATCCATCCATCCATCCATCCATCCATCCATTACATCCATCCATTACATCCTGGCTGCCAAGGTGAACCCGAGTGCGCATCTGAACAAAGACCAGAGGGGCTGGCTCGGGGCGGGGGGGGGCGGGGTGCGGCTCGGGGTGTGCCCCCTCCCGGCTCGGCTGATGCAGGTGCCCTGGGTCTGGGCTGCAGCATCACGTCCCCCACCCTGGGGAACACGAGCTGAGGGTGTAAAACGAGCCCAGGGAAAAGCCCCGACTGCCCCATAAAATYAAGGGCTGGAGCTAAATGCCATCGAGGCTGTTCGCTAGGGCTGCGTAACAGCGAGGGGTGACAGCATCCTCAGCCCGGTGTGCCAGGTGTGCCAGCGCTCCTCCGGCAGTGCCCGCATCCTCACCCTCCCTGCCTCGCGTCCCCCCATCCCCAGGGGCCACCACCCCGTGGAGGCAGGGTCGGCCCCGGCTGCGGCACCGCGCGTGGCCCCGGGGACACCGGAGCGCGAGTCCGGGAGGATGCCCGTGCCCTGATATGGGCTGAGCTGTCACCGAGGGCTTGAGGCCACGGCGCAGCCCCCGCGAAGGGCGGGTGGGCCCTGCCCGCACCCCGATGTGGGGCATGGGAAGAGGGCGCAGGGCACAGCACCCCCGGTCACCGGAGACGGTCGCTTTGGTATCAAGTCCCGGTCATGGAGGCACTGGCATAAGCCACGCAGCTTTGGCGACCGGCAGGGAGGCGGCGGCGCTGCCGGAGCCGGTGAGCATCCCTCGGGTACCGGGACCGCGGAGCATCCCTCCGGGTACCGGGGCCGGCAGCCGCCCACGGCCGCGGCGGGATGCGGGCACCGCCGAKCATCCCCAGGCGCCCGCGATGGGACCGGAGCAGGGGAGGGTCGCGCTGCMGCAGCCGCAGCGGCGGGGCGTGGAGTGCGGGGAGGGGGCACCCGGTGCCCGGCGGCGCGTCCCGAACCCCCCGCCCCGCTGCCGGCGCGGACTCACATCTCGGAAGCGGTTCCAGTGCTTGATCCTGCCGCCGTACTGGGAGATGGACGAGAGCCACTGCTCGTCCTCCATGAAATTGCCGGGGCTCTCCCCCGCCGCGGCGGGCCCGGGGCCGGTGGCGGGGCCGGCGGCGGGC